>NC_057797.1:81016780-81312147 GCF_018294505.1 Triticum aestivum
GAGGGCGCTTCGACGACTGTCCAGTCGGTGCGGTCGCTTTGTCATGGATGCTTGCCGGGTCGTGAGCGTGCTTGGATCGTTTTTCCCTACGAGGAGGTGAGTCGACCTCTTCTTCATCACTCGGGTCGTCACTCTCCTCATCCTCCTCTTTATCAGAGTGCCACTCACCGCTCTCGCCTCCGCTCTCCTCCCCCTCTGGATCCTGCTCCTGCCCCCCATTGGGTATCGAGTACATCTCAGTAAGAGTCTGAAAGATAACAAGCGAAGCAAAAATCAGTCGGTTGTCAACAAGCAATTACACGATGAATCAAGAGAACACTCGGCAATTTAGAGTCGGACCTTGTCTGGTTGGCGCGAGTTGTCGAATGGAGGGACTCTCCTGGACCCCCTGGGGTTATCCTTGTTACCAGTGATGCTTTTCAGCCAACTCTCCGTCGTGTCCTCGTCGACCTCCTCTGGGTGGATCCGAGTGGAATCCTCAATACCCGAGTACATCCACATCGGATGGTCATGGACTTGGAGCGGTGGGATGCGTCGTTTAAGGAAGACCTCCAACAGATCCATACCGGCCATGCCATCCCGGATGAGCTGGACCACCCGCTCGACCAACACCTTCACCTATGCTTTCTCCTCTGGGACCACTTTCAAGGCGGAGGGCTTCTCGACCCAAGCCATGGAGAAAGGAGGAAGTCTGGTCGACTAACCTAGAGTCGGTTGGTCTTTGCAATAAAACTAGGTCGACTGCCATCCTCGGACCGACTCAGGAAGGATCATGGCTGGGAAAGTGCTTTTACCTCTCATTTGAATCCCAAGACCCCCGCACATCTGAATCACGTGCGTCCTCTCGTCACTCGGGTTGGCCTTCTTGACTGACTGGGAATGACACATGAAAGTGTGCTTGAAAAGACCCCAGTGTGGCCTACAACCTAAGAAGTTCTCGCACATGGACACATAGGCAGCGAGATATACGATGGTGTTGGGAGTAAAGTGGTGGAGTTGTGCTCCAAAGAAGTTCAGGAATCCCCGGAAAAAAGGATGGGGAGGCAAAGAAAATCCACGATCAACATGGGTTGCGAGGAGAACGCACTCACCCTCTCACGGATGTGGTTCGGTCTCGCCTTCCGAGAGCCGCGCCGATTCGTGGGGAATCAGCCCCCCCCCCCCCTTGACCAGATCGTCGATGTCGTCCAGACTAATCGTCGACAGAATCCAGTCACCTTGGATCCAGCCACGCGGCAGGCCGGACCTTGACGAAGATCCGCGCCGGCTGGACTTCTTCCCCTTCGCCTTCGTCGTCGCCTTCGTCGTCGCCTTCTTCACGCGCTCCAGAGCCAACATCTTCTCCTTCCCCATGGCCGTGGGCGAAACTCGAACAAAGCAGCGACGCCGGGGGTAGAGGTGTATGTGGCGGAGAAAGCGGAGGAGAAGGAAGGAGAATGGGAATGCACTATGCAGAAAACCCCAATTCGGCACCTTATATGAGGCCGCTTCCGAGTGGCTGACCTATGGGTCCGGATGGTCCTATCAAATCCCGCAACAATCGCGCACGAGGTACGTGGCGAAAAAGGTGGCATGGTGATTGAGGCGGCCTTGCCTAATCCTGTCCGATTACTGCGGCCTCCTCCGTCCCGCGCGCTTCCCTAAAATACGAATCCCATGATATCCGCGAGCAGCAGGGCAACCTTTCAGACGGAAGATTTTTTCCATATCAATACTCAAAGCATCACAGTAAAAGTTCACTCGGCAGAACCAAGAATGGATCAAGGAGACTGAAAAAGAAGTTGAAGTCATCATGATTGTTCATTTGGTCCCAATAAGACGCTTCCGAAGCGTGAAAATTGAATCGGAGGTGTTCTCAACTCCTTCTCCACTCAAGCCCTGAACCATTCGGGGGCTAATGATGAAGCTATGTACCTAGGGTAGGGTCATAGGCCTGACCTAGACACCCCCCCTAGGACGCCATCTTAAAACCAGAAGCATTCAAGGGATAGCATCATCCACTCGACTACAAGTCGTTCCACTC
The DNA here is from genome assembly GCF_018294505.1 of Triticum aestivum. Taxonomy (NCBI): domain Eukaryota; kingdom Viridiplantae; phylum Streptophyta; class Magnoliopsida; order Poales; family Poaceae; genus Triticum; species Triticum aestivum. Next base: position 81,018,804 of record NC_057797.1, read on the forward strand.
AGAAGATTCAAGGTCACTCGACCGCAGCAATTATCACTCGACGGACAGAAGACCTAAAGTCACTCTGCATGACAACGATCAGACGTTTACTTCATAGACTTAATAGACATTTATGTCACTTAATTACTAGCGTTACCAATAACACCCCCTTCTTAATGTACTTTAAATCCTTTGTAACGTGGGCTGGCTGGGGTCCTGGCGCACTCTATATAAGCCACCCCCTCCACTGGCACAAGGGTTCACACCCCTTGTAAACACACACTTACATAATCCAGTCGACCGGCTCCGGGCACCGAGACGTAGGGCTATTACTTCCTCCGCAAAGGGCCTGAACTCGTAAAACTCGTGTGTACAACTTCGCCATAGCTAGGATCTTGCCTCCTGATACCTACCCCCATTCTACTGTCAGTCTTAGATCCACGACACCTTCCCTAGCAGTCTTTCTCCCCCTGAATCTTGTATTGGATAATGGGAGAACATAGAGAAACAAAATCAGAGCAAAACAGATCATAAACATAAACATAACATAGACATGTCTTTCCCCTATTAAAGACATGTGACTTCTCTCCTCTTGAACACCAAGCATCTCGGGCCTTTGATGTGATTACCTCTCTCTCCCTTTTTCTCTCTCTCCCCCTTTTGAAGAGAATAAGCTTTGATGTGATCTCTCTCTCCCCCTTTGACATCAATTTCCAAGAAGGGATCTTCTGGAGTGTGAGTCAAAATAGGTTTGGTCCTTGAGTCACAGAGCAAAGTAGCATATAGATTGTGATGCTGGTAGAGGACAAGAATCATTGAGTGGAGCTAGAACAAAAATGCAGGAACAAGTGGCAAATTGTCTTTTTTGCAGTGAAATCGGTGGCACCGAGTTGTGTTCTTTGGTTGCACCAAAAGGATTCGGTTGGACCGAAAGTAGCAAACCAGCGTGTCCGAGTTCAACACAGAAAAAGAGCAATAGTCACCTCAGATCACTAGGCAAATAAGATCTCACAAAGATTTTCAAGGAATTAACTAGAGGATTTGCAATGAATTGGATGCAAGAGATGCAAAACAAAATAGAGAAAAGAAAATCTAGATGAAGTTTTTTTATAAAGGAAGGGGAATAAATATGCAAGGGACAAATGCAAAGAACAAATGCAAAGACTCAGAGAAACACTAGAGAACTTCATCTAGAAGTGGGCGGTGACAAAGTCACCTATGTTAGAGTATATTGACTAAGGAGTCAAGTGAGAACACTTGATCATAAGTCATACTCATCGTTTAAGCTCAAAATGGGGTTACCATTTTTCGTTTAAGCTTTTGATGTATTCGCATCTTGTTGAGCTGCTTTGACCCATGACTTGGAGTAAAGCTTCTCTAAGATGGAATAACATACCTTGGGTGGTGGTGTTGAACTTGATCATGTAGTTGAACTTGCATGGAGTGCTCAAGGTTGATGTAGCGCATCAATGGTTGGGAGCACCACTTGGAGTTGAGTTCATCTACCTACATGGGTTAGTCTTGCAAGGAAGAGCACTTGTGTATCCAACATGACAATCATGAAATTTGATACCAAATGTAATTTGATATATAGAATTTGTCAAAGGATATGCTGAGGGGTTTCATGCTTCCTTTTCTTCAACCACCATTGTGTAGAGACTTGGTGATGTAGAGATTGCTCAAGATGTGAGTGAGTTGCAATCTCATGGATTTAGATCCATCCAAGTACCTACAAGGGTTAGATAGCATGCAAGGGTACAAATGTATCCAAGACATATGATCATCATCATAAGAGAAGAAGTCAAGGATTAGTCAAAGGCTTATGCCTTGCATATATCCAAATGGAGTTCCTACTCCAAGTTTGAAGCATCAATGATGTTCAATTCACCTCTCAAACGGCAAAAGACTTTCCCATCAAGCGGTTTGGTGAATATATCCGCCAATTGCTTATCGGTACGAACATGCTTAAGATCAATGTCCCCTTTAGCAACATGATCTCGAATGAAATGATGACGAACTTCAATATGCTTAGTTCGAGAATTTGCACGGGGTTGTGAGCAATCTTAATAGCACTCTCATTGTCACAAAGCAATGGAACATGTTTCACATAGATCCCATAATCCTTAAGAGTTTGGGTCATCCAAAGTAATGAGCACAACATGAACCGGCGACAATGTATTCCGCTTCGGCGGTGGATAAGGATACCGAGTTTTGTTTCTTGGAGGACCAAGATACAAGAGATCTACCAAGATATTGACAAGTACCCGAAGTGGACTTTCTATCAACCTTGTCTCTGGCGTAGTCCGAATCGAAGTAGCCAACAAGATCAAAAGAAGACCTCTTAGGATACCAAATGGCAAAATTTGGTGCATGTATTAAGTATCTCACTATCCTTTTCACAGCCTTAAGATGACACTCTATGGGGGCTGCTTGATATCGTGCACACATGCACATGATACTTCTCCAACCTATCTATAATTTTTGATTGTTCCATGCTATTATATTATCTGTTTTGGATGTTTATGGGCTTTATTATACACTTTTATATGATTTTTGGGAGTAACCTATTAACCTAGAGCCCAGTGCCAGTTTCTATTTTTTCCTTGTTTTAGAGTATCGCAGAAAAGGAAAATCAGACGGAGTCCAATTGACCTGAAACTTCATGGAACTTATTTTTGGACCACAAGAAGCCCACGGAGTATCGGAGTTGGACTAGGAGAGTCCCGGGCTGCCCACGAGGGTGGGGGCGCCCACCCCCTGGGTGCGCCCCCTGCCTCATGGACAGCCCGGAGGTCCACCGACATACTTCTTCCTCCCATATATACCCATATACCCTAAAAACTTCGGGGAGCACAATAGATCGGGAGTTCCGCTGCCAGAAGCCTCCGTAGCCACCAAAAACCAATCTAGACCCATTCCGGCACCCTGCCGGAGGGGGATCCTTCTTCGGTGGCCATCTTCATCATTTCGGTGCTCTCCATGACGAGGAGGGAGTAGTTTTCCCTCGGGGCTGAGGGTATGTACCAGTAGCTATGTGTTTGATCTCTCTCTCTCTCTCTCTCGTGTTCTTGAGGTGGTACGATTTTGATGTATCGCGAGCTTTGCTATTATAGTTGGATCTTATGATGTTTCTCCCCTCTACTCTCTTGTAATGGATTGAGTTTTCCCTTTGAAGTTATCTTATTGGATTGAGTCTTTAAGGATTTGAGAACACTTGATGTATGTCTTGCGTGGGATACCCGTGGTGACAATGGGGTATTCTATTGATCCACTTGATGTATGTTTTGGTGATCAACTTGCGGGTTCCGCCCATGAACCTATGCATAGGGGTCGGCACACATTTTCGTCTTAACTCTCCGGTAGAATCTTTGGGGCACTCTTTGATGTTCTATGTGTTGGTTGAATAGATGAATCTGAGATTGTGTGATGCATATCGTATAATCATACCCACGGATACTTGAGGTGACATTGGAGTATCTAGGTGACATTAGGGTTTTGGTTGATTTGTGTCTTAAGGTGTTATTCTAGTACGAACTCTAGGGTTGTTTGTGACACTTATAGGAATAGCCCAACGGATTGATTGGAAAGAATAACTTTGAGGTGGTTTCGTACCCTACCATAATCTCTTCGTTTGTTCTCCGCTATTAGTGACTTTGGAGTGACTCTTTGTTGCATGTTGAGGGATACTTATGTGATCCAATTATGTTATTATTGTTGAGAGAACTTGCACTAGTGAAAGTATGAACCCTAGGCCTTGTTTCCTAGCATTGCAATACCGTTTGCGCTCACTTTTATCATCAGTTACCTTGCTGTTTTTATATTTTCAGATTACAAAAACCTTTATCTACCATCCATATACCACTTGTATCATCATCTCTTCGCCGAACTAGTGCACCTATACAATTTACCATTGTATTGGGTGTGTTGGGGACACAAGAGACTCTTTGTTATTTGGTTGCAGGGTTGCTTGAGAGAGACCATCTTCATCCTACGCCTCCTACGGATTGATAAACCTTAGGTCATCCACTTGAGGGAAATTTGCTATTGTCCTACAAACCTCTGCACTTGGAGGCCCAACAAACGTCTACAAGAAGAAGGTTGTGTAGTAGACATCAAGCTCTTTTCTGGCGCCGTTGCCGGGGGGGTTAGCGCTTGAAGGTATATCTTTAGATCTTGCAATCGAATCTTTTTGTTTCTTGTTTTAGCACTAGTTTAGTTTATAAAAGAAAATTACAAAAAATGGAATTAAGTTTGCCTCATATGCTTCATCTTTTTAATATCTTTCGTGAGTATGATGGAAAGGAAAATTGTGCCAAAGTGTTAGAAGAAGAATGCATTAAAATGTTTGGCACTAAATCTTTGAATGGTGAGCATGATTGCAATGTTGTTAGTATGAACTCCTTGAATATCCATAGTACTAATGATGATTGCACTAGTTATGATGAAAATGTCTCCTATAAACATGTCAATTTTTGTGGAGTGCATTGGGTTTGCAAGTACACACCAAATAGGGAAGATAGATATTGCAAGAGGCATAAGCATTTATAAAATAAATTGTTGCAAGAAAGGCTAGATGTTTGTGCTGAAAATTTATATTTTCTTAGCCATACTTGTGAACTTTGCAATGAACGTGGTCATTTAACCATCCGATGCAAATTGTTTCATGATCTAATCGTTTCCAAAAATTGTGATGACTTGATTTCCCTTGCACATCATAATGAACTTAGTTTGCTCATGGGTTATTAAGAAATGAAACGTATAACTAACTATCTTCCAGTATTTGCCCGTGATAAACTTCTTGGTTTTGATCTAGAGGAAATGTATATGTATTGTGCGGTGAATTGTATTGAAAATCCTTATATTGCCAACTACATAAAGAAAAGAAAACAAATAGAAGATGAAGAGAATACTAATGAAAGGGAAGGGACTTCCAAATATCCTCCTATTATTTCTTATGATGAATCAGGTAACGAGGAGGAGCCTTCTATTCAACCAATCTCATTATGTGGTGAAGAAGAAGAAAAGAAAAAGGAAGAGAGGTAAAAAGATATCTCTCCCAAATAATGATGCTCCTATTACTGTTATGCCTCATGAAAATATAATTGTGGAAGATGATGCACTTGATGATGATCTCATTATGCCTATTGCTTGTTGTGATGATTATGATTAGGAAGATAATGATACTTCTTATGATCTTGAAAATCTTTTTGGCACTTGCTTGGAAGAATATGATAATTGCTATACTATTGGTGCTATCCATACTATTGATGATGAGAGTGATTATGCTTATGATATGAAAAGGCCCAAGCTTGGGGATGCTATGTTTGAAGAATATGATGTTTTTGAGAATATATTTGCTGCAATTAATGTTTGTCCCAAGCTTGGGGATGCTACGTTTAATGAAGATGATATTTTTAGTCTCCCAAGTTTTGATATGAAAATATATAATGATGATAGCATGCCTCCTACTTATGATGATTACATTGATGAAAGTGGATTTGGAGAGGCCATGACTTTATTTAGTGATGATTCCACTATCTTGGAAGAGGTTTCAATCGATTATGATGAGAACAAAGTTGCTACTTATGATAATTATTGTGATGATACATATGCTATAAAAAGTAGTGATGATTATATTTATAAAACTTGTCATAATTATGATTACCCTTTTTCTGAACATTACTCTTTTTATGTGGAAACAATTTATAGTATCCGAGTTTCTTATGATATCCCATTATCCCGAATGAGAAGAATTTTGCTTATGTGGAGAGTAATAAAAATTATATGCTTATGCATCATGAAAATAATGCTTTATGTGATAGCTATATTGTCGAATTCATTCATGATGCTACTGAAAATTATTATGAGGGAGGAATATATGATTGTAGGAATTGCAATAATATCAAGTTTCCTCTCTATGTGCTTAAAGTTTTAAAGTTATGCTTGTTTTGCCTTCCTATGCAAGTTGATTCTTGTTCCCACAAGTTGTTTGCTCACAAAATACCTATGCATAGCAAGTGGGTTAGACTTAAATGTGATAGTCATATTCTTCATGATTCTCTCTTTATGTTACAATTCTTATCTTTTATGTGAGCATCGTTGAAATCATCATGCCTAGCTAGGGGCGTCAAACGATAGCGCTTGTTGGGAAAAAGGCAACCCAACTTTATTTTTGTCCCTTGCTTTTTGCTACTGTTTAGTAATAAATAATTTATCTAGCCTCTGTTATTATTGAGTTTTTATGTTTTAGTTAGTGTTTGTGCCGAGTAGAACCTTTGGGAAGACTTGGGGAAAGCCTTGTTGATCTTGCTGTAAAAAACAGAAACTTTAGCGCTCACGAGAATTGCTGTCATTTTTATTGGAGAGTGATATTTAGTTAATTCTTTTTTCAGATGATTAATAGATAAATTCCTCACGTCCAGCAATTTATTTTAGAATTTTTGGGGTTTCAGAAGTTTGCGTTAGTTACAGATTACTACAGACTGTTCTGTTTTTGATAGATTCTGTTTTTCGTGTGTTGTTTGCTTATTTTAATGAATCTATGGCTAGTAAAAGAGTTTATAAACCATATAGAAGTTGGAATACAGTAGGTTTAACACCAATATAAATAAATAATGAGTTCATTACAGTACCTCGAAGTGGTGTTTTGTTTTCTTTCGCTAACGGAGCTTACGAGTTTTCTGTTAAGTTTTGTGTTGTGAAGTTTTCAAGTTTTGGGTAAAGATTCGATGGATTATGGAATAAGGAGTGGCAAGAGCCTAAGCTTGGGGATGACCATGTCACCCCAAGGAAATATTCAAGGACAACCAAGAGCCTAAGCTTGGGGATGCCCCGGAAGGCATCCCCTCTTTCATCTTCGTTCATCGGTAACTTTACTTGGAGCTATATTTTAATTCACCACATGATATGTGTTTTGCTTGGAGTGTCATTTTATTTTATTTAGTTTTGCTTGCTGTTTGAATAAAATACCAAGATCTGAAATTATTAAATGTTAGAGAGTCTTCATATAGTTGCATAATTATTCGACTACTCATTGATCTTCACTTATATCTTTCGGAGTAGTTTGTCATTTGCTCTAGTGCTTCACTTATATCTTTTAGAGCACGGTGGTGGTTTTATTTTATAGAAATAATTGACCTCTCATGCTTAAGTTATATTATTTTGAGAGTCTTTTAGAACAGCATGGTAGTTTGCTTTGGTTATGAAACTAGTCCTAATATGATGGGCATCCAAGATGGGTATAATAAAAACTTTCATATAAAGTGCATTGAATACTAAGAGAAGTTTGATACTTGATGATTGTTTTGAGATATGGAGATGGTGATATTAGAGTCATGCTAGTTGAGTAGTTGTGAATTTGAGAAATACTTGTGTTGAAGTTTGTGATTCCCGTAGCATGCACGTATGGTGAACAGTTATGTGACGAAGTCGGAGCATGATTTATTTATTGATTGTCTTCCTTATGAGTGGTGGTCGGGGATGAGCGATGGTCTTTTCCTACTAATCTATCCCCCTAGGAGCATGCATGTAGTACTTTGTTTCGATAACTAATAGATTTTTGCAATAAGTATGTGAGTTCTTTATGACTAATGTTGAGTCCATGGATTATACGCACTCTCACCCTTCCACCATTGCTAGCCTCTCTAGTACCGCGCAACTTTCGCCGATACCATAAACCCACCATATATCTTCCTCAAAACAACCACCATACCCACCTATTATGGCATTTCCATAGCCATTCCGAGATATATTGTCATGCAACTTTCCACCGTTCCGTTATTATGACATGCTTCATCATTGTCATGTTGCTTTGCATGATCATGTAGTTGACATCATATTTGTGGCAAAGCCACCGTTCATAATTCTTTCGTACATGTCACTCATGAGTCATTGCACATCCTGGTACACCGCCGGAGGCATTCATATAGAGTCATATTTTGTTCTAAGTATCGAGTTGTAATTCTTGAGTTGTAAGTAAATAAAAGTGTGATGATCATCATTATTAGAGCATTGTCCCAGTGAGGAAAGGATGATGGAGACTATGATTCCCCCATAAGTCGGGATGAGACTCCAGACGAAAAATAAAAAAAGAGGCCATAAAAAAGAGAGAAAAGGCCCAAATAAAAAATAAAAAAATAAAAAATAAAAAATGAGAGAAAAAGAGAGAAGGGGCAATGCTATTATCCTTTTACCACACTCGTGCTTCAAAGTAGCACCATGATCTTCATGACAGAGAGTCTCCTATGTTGTCACTTTCATATACTAGTGGGAATCTTTCATTATAGAACTTGGCTTGTATATTCCAATGATGGGCTTCCTCAAAATGCCCTAGGTCTTCGTGAGCAAGCGAGTTGGATGCACACCCACTTAGTTTCTTTTGTTGAGCTTTCATACACTTATAACTCTAGTGCATCCGTTGCATGGCAATCCCTACTCACTCACATTGATATCTATTGATGGGCATCTCCATAGCCCATTGATACGCCTAGTTGATGTGAGACTATCTTCTCGCTTTTTGTCTTCTCCACCATTCTATTCCACCTATAGTGCTATGTCCATGGATCACGCTCATGTATTGCGTGAAGATCGAAAAAGTTTGATAACACCAAAAGTATGAAACAATTGCTTGGCTTGTCATCGGGGTTGTGCATGATTTAAATACGTTGTGTGGTGAAGATGGAGCATAGCTAGACTATATGATTTTGTAGGGATAGCTTTCTTTGGCCATGTTATTTTGAGAAGACATGATTGCTTGGTTAGTATGCTTGAAGTATTATTATGTTTATGTCAATATTAAACTTTTGTCTTGAATCTTATGGATCTGAATATTCTTGTCACAGTAAAAAGAATTACATGGATAAATATGTTAGGTAGCATTCCACATCAAAAATTCTATTTTTATCATTTACCTACTCGAGGACGAGCAAGAATTAAGCTTGGGGATGCTGACACATCTCCAACGTATCTATAATTTTTGATGGTTCCATGCTATTATATTATCTGTTTTGGATGTTTATGGGATTTATTATACACTTTTATATGATTTTTGGGACTAACCTATTAACCTAGAGCCCAGTGCCAGTTTCTGTTTTTTCCTTGTTTTAGAGTATCGCAGAAAAGGAAAATCAAACGGAGTCCAATTGACCTGAAACTTCACGAAACTTATTTTTGGACCAGAAGAAGCCCACGGAGTATCGGAGTTGGACCAGGAGAGTCCCGGGCTGCCCACGAGGGTGGGGGCGCCCACCCCCCTGGGCGCGCCCCCTGCCTCGTGGACAGCCCGGAGGTCCACCTAAGTACTTCTTTCTCCCATATATACCCATATACCCTAAAAACTTCGGGGAGCACAATAGATCGGGAGTTACGCTGCCAGAAGCCTCCGTAGCCACCAAAAACCAATATAAACCCGTTCCGGCACCCTGCCGGAGGGGGGATCCTTCTCCGGTGGCCATCTTCATCATCCCGGTGCTCTCCATGACGAGGAGGGAGTAGTTTTCCTTGGGGCTGAGGGTATGTAATAGTAGCTATGTGTTTGATCTTTCTCTCTCTCTCATGTTCTTGAGGTGGTATGATCTTGATGTATCGCGAGCTTTGCTATTATAGTTGGATCTTATGATGTTTCTCCCCTCTCTACTCTCTTGTAATGGATTGAGTTTTCCCTTTGAAGTTATCTTATCAGATTGAGTCTTTAAGGATTTGAGAACACTTGATGTATATCTTGTGTGGGATACCCGTGGTGACAATGGGGTATTCTATTGATACACTTGATGTATGTTTTGGTGATCAACTTGCGGGTTCCGCCCATGAACCTATGCATAGAGGTTGGCACACGTTTTCGTCTTGGCTCTCTGGTAGAATCTTTGGGACACTCTTTGAGGTTCTATGTGTTGGTTGAATAGATGAATCTGAGATTGTGTGATGCATATCGTATAATCATACCCACAGATACTTGAGGTGACATTGGAGTATCTAGGTGACATTAGGGTTTTGGTTGATTTGTGTCTTAAGGTGTTATTCTAGTACGAACTCTAGGGTTGTTTGTGACACTTATAGGAATAGCCCAACGGATTGATTGGAAAGAATAACTTTGAGGTGGTTTCGTACCCATAATCTCTTCGTTTGTTCTCCGCTATCAGTGACTTTGGAGTGACTCTTTGTTGCATGTTGAGGGATAGTTATGTGATCCAATTATGTTATTATTGTTGAGAGAACTTGCACTAGTGAAAGTATGAACCCTAGGCCTTGTTTCCTAGCATTGCAATACCGTTTGTGCTCACTTTTATCATTAGTTACCTTGCTGTTTTTATATTTTCAGATTACAAAAACCTTTATCTACCATCCATATACCACTTGTATCACCATCTCTTCGCCGAACTAGTGCACCTATACAATTTACCATTGTATTGGGTGTGTTGGGGACACAGGAGACTCTTTGTTATTTGGTTGCAGGGTTTCTTGAGAGAGGCCATCTTCGTCCTACGCCTCCTACGGATTGATAAACCTTAGGTCATCCACTTGAGGGAAATTTGCTACTGTCCTACAAACCTCTGCACTTGGAGGCCCAACAAACGTCTACAAGAAGAAGGTTGTGTAGTAGACATCAGCACACACTTAGCATAATGTCGGGACGGGAGGCACATGGATATAACAATGATCCAATCATAGATCGGTAAACCTATTGGTCAACCAATTTGCCATCCTTGGTCAATTCAAGATGTCCACTTGTAGGCATGGGAGTTTTCATACCTTTGCTTTCTTGCATGTTGAACTTCTTGAATAAGTCCTTGGTGTACTTTGTTTGAGAAACAAAGGTGCCTTCCTTAGTTTGCTTGATTTGCAAACCAAGAAAGAACTTGAGTTCACTCATCATAGACATCTCGAACTTCTTCGACATTAGCTTTCCAAACTTTTCATTACAATGAGGGTTAGTCAAACCAAATATGATATCATCAACATAAATTTGGCACACAAATAATTCACCATTAACCCTTTTAGTAAAAAGAGTAGAATATATTTTTCCAATCTCAAAGCCTTTCTCAATAAGGAACTTGGTCAAACATTTATACCATGCTCTAGGAGCTTGTTTAAGACCATAAAGAGCTTTGTGAAGTTTGTAAACATGGTCAGATTTCTTAGGATTGACAAATCCGGGAGGTTGTTTAACATAAACTTCCTCCTCAACTTCACCATTTAGAATAGCACTTTTAATATCCATTTGGTACAAGGTGATATCATGGTGATTATCATAGGCAAGTAAGATGTGGATGGACTCAAGTCTAGCAACGGGGGCATATGTCTCACCGTAGTCCATACCTTCGACTTGAGTGTAGCCTTGGGTGACGAGATGTGCTTTGTTGCGGACAACTTGACCATCTTCGTCTTGCTTGTTGCGAAACACCCATTTGGTAGCAATGATGTTGTGGTTGTTATCGGGCTTCTCGACCAATGTCCACACTTGATTTCTCTCAAAGTTGTGTAGCTCTGCATGCATAGCATTTATCCAATCCAGATCTTCCAATGCTTCTTCAACCTGCATAGGTTCAATGCTAGAGATGAATGAATAATGTTCACAAAAATTAGCTAAACGAGTTTTAGAGCAAGTGATTCTCCCAGTTTGGATATCATTGAAGATTCGTTCGACGGGATGGTCTCTTGAGACTCTTGCTCGAACTCGTGAGAGCTTTTGCTTGGGTCGGAGTGGAACATCTTCTCATCATCTTGTCCTTCTTCTTGGCCTTCTTCATGTTGACGTAGTCGTTCTCTCGTCATGGTGGAGAAGGAGGTTGATGAGGTTCATCTTGATGCATTTCCTCATTTTCTTCATCTTGATGTGTCCCACTTGTGGATGCTTCCATGTCAACTCTTGGTTCACCTTGTCGTGAGGTAGAAGCTTCCACTTGGACGGACGAGGTACTCTCCTTCACCTCCGTTGGACGAATCTTGCCAATAGACAAGTCTTGGATTGCTTCCGAGGGTTCTTTGTCTCCTACATCAATTAGCAATTGCTCTACTTGTAAGCCATTAGATTCATCAAACTTCACATCTATCATCTCTTCAACCTTATGGGTGAAATTGTTGTAGACACGGTAAGTGTGAGAGTTTGAGCCATAACCAAGTAGGAAACCCTCATGAGATTTAGGTGAAAATTTAGAACGACGATGCTTATAAAGAATGTAACACTTTGAGCCAAATACTCGAAAGTGTCCAACTTGGGGTTTGTTATCGGTGAGGAGCTCGTATGCCGTCTTGCCGAGTAGCTTGCGAAGATACAAGCGATTTGTTGCATGACAAGCAGTCTCAACCACTTTCGCCCAAAAGTGTTTTGGAGTCTTGTACTCATCAAGCATCGTTCTTGCCATCTCGATAAGAGTTCGGTTCTTCCTCTCAACAACTCCATTTTGTTGAGGCGTGTACGTAGCCGAGAACTCGTGTGAAATCCCTTCTTCATCAAGAAAGGTATCCACATTTGCGTTCTTGAACTCCATTCCGTTGTCGTTGCGAACCTTCTTGACCTTCACTTCAAATTGATTTTGGGCCTTCCTAGCGAAGTTTTTGAAGATCTTTTGGACCTGTGATTTATCATCAAGAAAGAACACCCACGTAAATCTTGAAAAATCATCGACTATGACTAGACCAAATGAGTTACCACCGAGACTTTTGTAGGCATTGGGACCAAAAAGATCCATATGAAGTAGCTCGAGCGGTCTTCTTGTGGTCATGATGTTCTTCACGGGATGACTTCCTCCAACCTATTTTCCTGCTTGACAAGCACTGCACAATCTATCCTTGTCAAATATAACATCTTTTACTCCAAGGATATGATTACCTTTAATAAGATTATCAAGATTTTGCATGCCCACATGACCTAACCTTCTATGCCACAACCAACCTTTCGAAGATTTAGCAATTAAGCAAGTTCTAGGTTGAGCCTTTTTAGTGAAGTCAACAATGTAAAGATCACCTCTACGTATACCGGTAAAGACCATTTTATGATTATCTCTATGAAACACTTGGCAATCTACTTCAGTAAATAGGACATTGAAACCAAAGTCAGCAAGTCTAGATACGGAAAGTAAATTGTAGCCAAGAGATTCAACGAGCATAACATTTTGTATGGAGCTATCATGTGAGATGGCCACCTTACCAAGGCCAACCACCTTACCCTTTGAGTTATCACCAAAAGTGACATACTTCCGATGGCCATCATTTTCAGCAAGCTCACGAAACATATCTTTGTCTCCGGTCATATGATCAGTACATCCACTATCAAGGACCCATTCCTTTCCTCTAACCATGTAGCCACGAAGATTAGCCATAAGACCAAAGTGTCTCATAGACTCATCGAGATCAAGGTCACTATCATCATCCTCATCATAGTATCCATGTTCAACATCATCTTGTGAAGGATCAATTTCTAGAGAGGGTAATTCATTAGATAAATAGTCATCACAATAGTCATCTTTATGAATTCTAATGACTTTGGAGATGATATTACTAATGATTCCAACGTCTCCTTTGGCACGCATAAGATTGGTAAGCTCAAATAGACAATCACCAAACATAGGATCATTCGAATTCATCTTACTCAAGACAATAGACTTATGGATGATTTCATCTAAGTTTTGCAAGGAATAGTTTGGAAAACGTTCCTCAAGAAATCTCCATATGGTGTAGACACGGTCAAGAGTAGGCAAGCAACCAAGCAAATTTCTAGGCAAACCTCTAGTAATAAGATTAACAGCTCTAAGGTTGCGGATCATGTCAATAGTCTCATCAAGGGTAGGATGCAAAGGATCACTGGGGGGAATGCAAGGACTAGTAATGTACCTGTTCAAGTGATATTCATTGAAAATCTCAAGCATCTCATTTTTTCACTCATGAAAGTACTCTCCATCAAGTATAGGCACTCTACGTCTAAGACTCCCTAATGTAGACTCATCCATCTTCCTCCAAAAGGTGTTTAAACCAAAGAAATGGAGACCAATGCTTTGATACCAATTAAAAGGATCGAGAAGAGGTGTCTAGAGGGGGTGAATAGACTCTTAACAAGAAAAGCTTGCAGTTTTTATTTTCTTCAAGTTAAGGTAGAGTTTTAGCACAAGTTTAAACATTCACAATACATATCAAGCAAACATGACAAGAGTATATGAGCAGCGGAAAGTAAAGCATGCAATTTGCAAGAATGTAAAGGGATGGGATTGGAGTGTGCAAACGCAATTGGAGACACAGAGATTTTTGGCATGGTTCCGATAGGTGGTGCTATCGTACATCCACGTTGATGGAGACTTCAACCCACGAAGGGTAACGGTTGCGCGAGTCCATAGAGGGCTCCACCCATGAAGGGTCCACGAAGAAGCAACCTTGTCTATCCCACCATGGCCATCGCCCACGAAGGACTTGCCTCACTAGGGTAGATCTTCACGAAGTAGGCGATCTCCTTGCCCGTACAAACTTCTTGGTTCAACTCCACAGTCTTGACGGAGGCTCCCAAGTGACACCTAACCAATCTAGGAGACACCACTCTCCAAAAGGTAATAGATGGTGTGTTGATGATGAACTCCTTGCTCTTGTGCTTCAAATGATAGTCTCCCCAACACTCAACTCTCTCTCACAGATTTGGATTTGGTAGAAAGATGAGTTGAGTGGAAAGCAAGTTGGAGAAGGCTAGAGATCCAGATTTATGTGGTTGGAGTGGATTATCTTGACCTCAACACATGAGTAGGTGGTTCTCTCTCAGAAAATGTATGATGGAAGTGTAGGCATGTTCTGATGGCTCTCCTCACGAATGAAGAGTGGGTGGAGGGGTATTTATAGCCTCCACACAAAATCTAATTGTTACACACAAATCACCAAACTCGGTGGGACCAAATCAGAAAATTCGGTCGGACCGATTTGGTTCATAATGTGACCGTTAGGTATTTCGGTGGGACCGACATGATCAACTCGGTGGGACCAATGTGCTAGGGTTAGGGTAAAACCTCATCTCGGTTCGACCGATTACACAAACTCGATGGGACCAATTTTGGTAATAAGCGAAACAAAGAGTTGGTCAAGCAAACTCGGTGGGACCGATTGCATATCTCGGTGAGACCGAAATTATTGCAATAGGCGACAGAGAGTTTGCAAGACCATCTCGGTGAGACCGAGATCCCATCGATGAGACCGAATCGATTAGGGTTTGTGACAGTGGCTATGTCAAGAGAACTCGGTGGCGCCGGATAGAAAGTTTCGGTGGGGCCAAGTTTGACTTTTGGCTATTGGAAATATACCCTAGAGGCAATAATAAAATGGTTATTATTATATTTCCTTATTCATGATAATTGTCTATTGTTCATGCTCTAATTGTGTTATCCGGAAATCGTAATACATGTGTGAATACATAGACCACAACATGTCCCTAGAGAGCCTCTAGTTGACTAGCTCGTTGATCAATAGATGGTTACGGTTTCCTGACCATGGACATTGGATGTGAAGGAAATATGCCCTAGAGGCAATAATAAAGTTATTATTTATTTCCTTATAATCATGATAAAAGTTTATTATTCATGCTAAAATTGTATTTACCGGAAACATAATACATGTGTGAATACATAGACAAACATACTGTCACTAGTATGCCTCTACTTGACTAGCTCGTTAATCAAAGATGGTTATGTTTCCTAACCATGAACAAAGAGTTGTTATTTGATTAACGAGGTCACATCATTAGTAGAATGATCTGATTGACATGACCCATTCCATTAGCTTAGCACCCGATCGTTTAGTATGTTGCTATTGCTTTCTTCATGACTTATACATGTTCCTATGACTATGAGATTATGCAACTCCCGTTTACCGGAGGAACACTTTGGGTACTACCAAACGTCACAACGTAACTGGGTGATTATAAAGGAGTACTACAGGTGTCTCCAATGGTCGATGTTGGGTTGGCGTATTTCGAGATTAGGATTTGTCACTCCGATTGTCGGAGAGGTATCTCTGGGCCCTCTCGGTAATACACATCACATAAGCCTTGCAAGCATTACAACTAATATGTTAGTTGTGAGATGATGTATTATGGAACGAGTAAAGAGACTTGCCGGTAACGAGATTGAACTAGGTATTGGGTACCGACGATCGAATCTCGGGCAAGTAACATACCGATGACAAAGGGAACAACGTATGTTGTTATGCGGTCTGACCGATAAAGATCTTCGTAGAATATGTAGGAGCCAATATGGGCATCCAGGTCCCGCTATTGGTTATTGACCGGAGACGTGTCTCGGTCATGTCTACATTGTTCTCGAACCCGTAGGGTCCGCACGCTTAAGGTTACGATGACAGTTATATTATGAGTTTATGCATTTTGATGTACCGAAGGTTGTTCGGAGTCCCGGATGTGATCACGGACATGACGAGGAGTCTCGAAATGGTCGAGACATAAAGATTGATATATTGGAAGCCTATGTTTGGACATCGGAAGTGTTCCGGGTGAAATCGGGATTTTACCGGGTTACCGAGAGGGTTACCGGAACCCCCCGGGAGCTATTTGGGCCATAGTGGGCCTTAGTGGAAAAGAGAAGGGGCTGCCCTAGATGGGCTGCGCGCCCCCCCTTCCCCTAGTCCTATTAGGACTAGGAGAGGTGTCCGGCCCCCTCCTCCTCTTTTCCCCTCCGAGGAATCCTAGTTGGACTAGGATTGGAGGGGGAATCCTACTCCCAGTGGGAGTAGGACTCTCCTGCGCCTCCCCCCTTGGCCGGCCAGCCTCCCCTCCTCTCCTCCTTTATATACGGAGGCAGGGGCACCTCTAAACACACAAGTTGACACAAGTTGATCCACGTGATCAATTCCTTAGCCGTGTGCGGTGCCCCCTGCCACCATATTCCTCGATAATACTGTAGCGGAGTTTAGGCGAAGCCCTGCTGCTGTAGTTCATCAAGATCGTCACCACGCCGTCGTGCTGACGGAACTCTTCCCCGACACTTTGCTGGATCGGAGTCCGGGGATCGTCATCGAGCTGAACGTGTGCTCGAACTCGGAGGTGCCGTAGTTTCGGTGCTTGATCGGTTGGATCGTGAAGACGTACGACTACTTCCTCTACGTCGTGTCATCGCTTCCGCAGTCGGTCTGCGTAGGGTACGTAGACAATACTCTTCCCCTCGTTGCTATGCATCACATGATCTTGCGTGTGCGTAGGAATTTTTTTGAAATTACTACGAAACCCAACAGTGGCATCCGAGCCTAGGTTATTGATGTTGATGTTATATGCACGAGTAGAACACAAGTGAGTTGTGGACGATACAAGTCATACTGCCTACCAGCATGTCATATTTTGGTTCGGCGGTATTGTTGGACGAGACGACCCGGACCAACCTTACGCGTACGCTTACGCGAGACCGGTTCCCTCGACGTGCTTTGCACAGAGATGGCTTGCGGGCGACTGCCTCTCCAACTTTAGTTGAACCAAGTATGGCTACGCCCGGTCCTTGCGAAGGTTAAAACGGAGTCTATTTGACAAACTATCGTTGTGGTTTTGATGCGTAGGTGAGATTGGTTCTTACTTAAGCCCGTAGCAGCCACGTAAAACATGCAACAACAAAGTAGAGGACGTCTAACTTGTTTTTGCAGGGCATGTTGTGATGTGATATGGTCAAGGCATGATGCTGAATTTTATTGTATGAGATGATCATGTTTTGTAACCGAGTTATCGGCAACTGGCTGGAGCCATATGGTTGTCGCTTTATTGTATGCAATGCAATCGCGATGTAATGCTTTACTTTATTACTAAACGGTAGTGATAGTCGTGGAAGCATAAGATTGGCGAGACGACAACGATGCTACGATGGAGATCAAGGTGTCGCGCCGGTGACGATGGTGATCATGACGGTGCTTCGGAGATGGAGATCACAGGCACAAGATGATGATGGCCATATCATATCACTTATATTGATTGCATGTGATGTTTATCTTTTATGCATCTTATCTTGCTTTGATTGACGGTAGCATTATAAGATGATCTCTCACTAAATTATCAAGAAGTGTTCTCCCTGAGTATGCACCGTTGCCAAAGTTCGTCGTGCCCAGACACCACGTGATGATCGGGTGTGATAAGCTCTACGTCCATCTACAACGGGTGCAAGCCAGTTTTTGCACACGCAGAATACTCAGGTTAAACTTGACGAGCCTAGCATATGCAGATATGGCCTCGGAACACGGAGACCGAAAGGTCGAGCGTGAATCATATAGTAGATATGATCAACATAATGATGTTCACCATTGAAAACTACTCCATCTCACGTGATGATCGGTTATGGTTTAGTTGATTTGGATCACGTAATCACTTAGAGGATTAGAGGGATGTCTATCTAAGTGGGAGTTCTTAAGTAATATGATTAATTGAACTTAAATTTATCATGAACTTAGTACCTGATAGTATCTTGCTTGTTTATGTTGATTGTAGATAGATGGCTCGTGCTGTTGTTCCGTTGAATTTTAATGCGTTCCTTGAGAAAGCAAAGTTGAAAGATGATGGTAGCAATTACACGGACTGGGTCCGTAACTTGAGGATTATCCTCATTGCTGCACAGAAGAATTACGTCCTGGAAGCACCGCTGGGTGCCAGGCCTGCTGCTGGAGCAACGCCAGATGTTATGAACGTCTGGCAGAGCAAAGCTGATGACTACTCGATAGTTCAGTGTGCCATGCTTTACGGCTTAGAATCGGGACTTCAACGACGTTTTGAACGTCATGGAGCATATGAGATGTTCCAGGAGTTGAAGTTAATATTTCAAGCAAATGCCCGGATTGAGAGATATGAAGTCTCCAATAAGTTCTATAGCTGCAAGATGGAGGAGAACAGTTCTGTCAGTGAGCATATACTCAAAATGTCTGGGTATAATAATCACTTGATTCAATTGGGAGTTAATCTTCCGGATGATTGCGTCATTGACAGAATTCTCCAATCACTGCCACCAAGCTACAAGAGCTTCGTGATGAACTATAATATGCAAGGGATGAACAAGTCTATTCCCGAGCTCTTCGCAATGCTGAAAGCTGCGGAGGTAGAAATCAAGAAAGAGCATCAAGTGTTGATGGTTAACAAGACCACTAGTTTCAAGAAAAAGGGCAAAGGGAAGAAAAAGGGGAACTTCAAAAAGAACGGCAAGCAAGTTGCTGCTCAAGAGAAGAAACCTAAGTCTGGACCTAAGCCTGAAACTGAGTGCTTCTACTGCAAGCAGACTGGTCACTGGAAGCGGAACTGCCCCAAGTATTTGGCGGATAAGAAGGATGGCAAGGTGAACAAAGGTATATGTGATATACATGTTATTGATGTGTACCTTACTAGAGCTCGCAGTAGCACCTGGGTATTTGATACTGGTTCTGTTGCTAATATTTGCAACTCGAAACAGGGACTACAGAATAAGCGGGCACTGGCAAAGGACGAGGTGACGATGCGCGTGGGAAACGGTTCCAAAGTCGATGTGATCGCAGTCGGCACGCTACCTCTACATCTACCTTCGGGATTAATATTAGACCTAAATAATTGTTATTTGGTGCCAGCGTTGAGCATGAACATTATATCTGGATCTTGTTTAATGCGAGACGGTTATTCATTTAAATCAGAGAATAATGGTTGTTCTATTTATATGAGTAATATCTTTTATGGTCATGCACCCTTGAAGAGTGGTCTATTTTTATTGAATCTCGATAGTAGTAATACACATATTCATAATGTTGAAGCCAAAAGATGCAGAGTTGATAATGAAAGTGCAACTTATTTGTGGCACTGTCGTTTAGGTCATATCGGTATAAAGCGCATGAAGAAACTCCATACCGATGGACTTTTGGAACCACTTGATTATGAATCACTTGGTACTTGCGAACCGTGCCTCTTGGGCAAGATGACTAAAACACCGTTCTCCGGTACTATGGAGAGAGCAACAGATTTGTTGGAAATCATACATACTGATGTATGTGGCCCGATGAATATTGAGGCTCGTGGCGGATATCGTTATTTTCTCACCTTCACAGATGATTTAAGCAGATATGGGTATATTTACTTAATGAAACATAAGTCTGAAACATTTGAAAAGTTCAAAGAATTTCAGAGTGAAGTTGAAAATCATCGTAACAAGAAAATAAAGTTTCTACGATCTGATCGTGGAGGAGAATATTTGAGTTACGAGTTTGGCGTACATTTGAAAAACTGTGGAATAGTTTCGCAACTCACGCCACCCGGAACACCACAGCGTAATGGTGTGTCCGAACGTCGTAATCGTACTTTACTAGATATAGTGCGATCTATGATGTCTCTTACAGATTTACCGCTATCATTTTGGGGTTATGCTTTAGAGACGGCCGCATTCACGTTAAATAGGGCACCATCAAAATCCGTTGAGACGACGCCTTATGAACTATGGTTTGGCAAGAAACCAAAGTTGTCGTTTCTTAAAGTTTGGGGCTACGATGCTTATGTGAAAAAACTTCGACCTGATAAGCTCGAACCCAAATCGGAGAAATGTGTATTCATGGGATACCCAAAGGAAACTGTTGGGTACACCTTCTATCACAGATCCGAAGGCAAAACATTCGTTGCTAAGAATGGATCATTTCTAGAGAAGGAGTTTCTCTCGAAAGAAGTGAGTGGGAGGAAAGTAGAACTTGACGAGGTAACTGTACCTGCTCCCTTACTGGAAAGTAGTTCATCACAGAAAACTGTTTCAGTGACACCTACACCAGTTAGTGAGGAAGCCAATGATAATGATCATGAAACTTCAGATCAAGATACTACTGAACCTCGTAGATCAACCAGAGTAAGATCCGCACCAGAGTGGTACGGTAATCCTGTTCTGGAGGTCATGCTACTAGATCATGATGAACCTACGAACTATGAAGAAGCGATGGTGAGCCCAGATTCCGCAAAGTGGCTAGAAGCCATGAAATCTGAGATGGGATCCATGTATGAGAACAAACTATGGACTTTGGTTGACTTGCCCGATGATCGGCAAGCGATTGAGAATAAATGGATCTTTAAGAAGAAGACTGACGCTGATGGTAATGTTACTGTCTACAAAGCTCGACTTGTCGCAAAAGGTTTTCGGCAAGTTCAAGGAATTGACTACGATGAGACCTTCTCACCCGTAGCGATGCTTAAGTCCGTCCGAATCATGTTAGCAATTGCCGCATTTTATGATTATGAAATTTGGCAAATGGATGTCAAAACTGCATTCCTGAATGGATTTCTGGAAGAAGAGTTGTATATGATGCAACCAGAAGGTTTTGTCGATCCAAAGGGAGCTAACAAAGTGTGCAAGCTCCAGCGATCCATTTATGGACTGGTGCAAGCCTCTCGGAGTTGGAATAAACGTTTTGATAGTGTGATCAAAGCATTTGGTTTTATACAGACTTTCGGAGAAGCCTGTATTTACAAGAAAGTGAGTGGGAGCTCTGTAGCATTTCTGATATTATATGTGGATGACATATTACTGATTGGAAACGATATAGAATTTCTGGATAGCATAAAGGGATACTTGAATAAAAGTTTTTCAATGAAAGACCTCGGTGAAGCTGCTTACATATTAGGCATTAAGATCTATAGAGATAGATCAAGACGCTTAATTGGACTTTCACAAAGCACATACCTTGACAAAATTTTGAAGAAGTTCAAAATGGATCAAGCAAAGAAAGGGTTCTTGCCTGTGTTACAAGGTGTGAAATTGAGTAAGACTCAATGCCCGACCACTGCAGAAGATAGAGAGAATATGAAAGATGTTCCCTATGCATCAGCCATAGGCTCTATCATGTATGCAATGCTGTGTACCAGACCTGATGTGTGCCTTGCTATAAGTTTAGCAGGGAGGTACCAAAGTAATCCAGGAATGGATCACTGGACGGCGGTCAAGAACATCCTGAAATACCTGAAAAGGACTAAGGATATGTTTCTCGTATATGGAAGTGACAAAGAGCTCATCGTAAAAGGTTACGTTGATGCAAGCTTTGACACTGATCCGGACGATTCTAAATCGCAAACCGGATACGTGTTTACATTAAACGGTGGAGCTGTCAGTTGGTGCAGTTCTAAACAAAGCGTTGTAGCGGGATCTACATGTGAAGCGGAATATATAGCTGCTTCGGAAGCAGCAAATGAAGGAGTCTGGATGAAGGAGTTCATATCCGATCTAGGTGTCATACCTAGTGCATCAGGTCCAATGAAAATCTTTTGTGACAATACTGGTGCAATTGCCTTAGCAAAGGAATCCAGATTTCACAAAAGGACCAAACACATCAAGAGACGCTTCAACTCCATCCGGGATCTAGTCCAGGTGGGAGACATAGAGATTTGCAAGATACATACGGATCTGAATGTTGCAGACCCGTTGACTAAGCCTCTTCCACGAGCAAAACATGATCAGCACCAAGGCTCCATGGGTGTTAGAATCATTACAGTGTAATCTAGATTATTGACTCTAGTGCAAGTGGGAGACTGAAGGAAATATGCCCTAGAGGCAATAATAAAGTTATTATTTATTTCCTTATAATCATGATAAAAGTTTATTATTCATGCTAAAATTGTATTTACCGGAAACATAATACATGTGTGAATACATAGACAAACATACTGTCACTAGTATGCCTCTACTTGACTAGCTCGTTAATCAAAGATGGTTATGTTTCCTAACCATGAACAAAGAGTTGTTATTTGATTAACGAGGTCACATCATTAGTAGAATGATCTGATTGACATGACCCATTCCATTAGCTTAGCACCCGATCGTTTAGTATGTTGCTATTGCTTTCTTCATGACTTATACATGTTCCTATGACTATGAGATTATGCAACTCCCGTTTACCGGAGGAACACTTTGGGTACTACCAAACGTCACAACGTAACTGGGTGATTATAAAGGAGTACTACAGGTGTCTCCAATGGTCGATGTTGGGTTGGCGTATTTCGAGATTAGGATTTGTCACTCCGATTGTCGGAGAGGTATCTCTGGGCCCTCTCGGTAATACACATCACATAAGCCTTGCAAGCATTACAACTAATATGTTAGTTGTGAGATGATGTATTACGGAACGAGTAAAGAGACTTGCCGGTAACGAGATTGAACTAGGTATTGGGTACCGACGATCGAATCTCGGGCAAGTAACATACCGATGACAAAGGGAACAACGTATGTTGTTATGCGGTCTGACCGATAAAGATCTTCGTAGAATATGTAGGAGCCAATATGGGCATCCAGGTCCCGCTATTGGTTATTGACCGGAGACGTGTCTCGGTCATGTCTACATTGTTCTCGAACCCGTAGGGTCCGCACGCTTAAGGTTACGATGACAGTTATATTATGAGTTTATGCATTTTGATGTACCGAAGGTTGTTCGGAGTCCCGGATGTGATCACGGACATGACGAGGAGTCTCGAAATGGTCGAGACATAAAGATTGATATATTGGAAGCCTATGTTTGGACATCGGAAGTGTTCCGGGTGAAATCGGGATTTTACCGGGTTACCGAGAGGGTTACCGGAACCCCCCGGGAGCTATTTGGGCCATAGTGGGCCTTAGTGGAAAAGAGAAGGGGCTGCCCTAGATGGGCTGCGCCCCCCCCTTCCCCTAGTCCTATTAGGACTAGGAGAGGTGACCGGCCCCCTCCTCCTCTTTTCCCCTCCGAGGAATCCTAGTTGGACTAGGATTGGAGGGGGAATCCTACTCCCAGTGGGAGTAGGACTCTCCTGCGCCTCCCCCCCTTGGCCGGCCAGCCTCCCCTCCTCTCCTCCTTTATATACGGAGGCAGGGGCACCTCTAAACACACAAGTTGACACAAGTTGATCCACGTGATCAATTCCTTAGCCGTGTG
This sequence comes from Triticum aestivum, assembly GCF_018294505.1. Lineage (NCBI taxonomy): Eukaryota > Viridiplantae > Streptophyta > Magnoliopsida > Poales > Poaceae > Triticum > Triticum aestivum. The sequence goes on from NC_057797.1 coordinate 81,042,618, forward strand.
CGGTGCCCCCTGCCACCATATTCCTCGATAATACTGTAGCGGAGTTTAGGCGAAGCCCTGCTGCTGTAGTTCATCAAGATCGTCACCACGCCGTCGTGCTGACGGAACTCTTCCCCGACACTTTGCTGGATCGGAGTCCGGGGATCGTCATCGAGCTGAACGTGTGCTCGAACTCGGAGGTGCCGTAGTTTCGGTGCTTGATCGGTTGGATCGTGAAGACGTACGACTACTTCCTCTACGTCGTGTCATCGCTTCCGCAGTCGGTCTGCGTAGGGTACGTAGACAATACTCTTCCCCTCGTTGCTATGCATCACATGATCTTGCGTGTGCGTAGGAAAATTTTTGAAATTACTACGAAACCCAACAGGATGTCATTGATAATGGGATCACATCATTAGGAGAATGATGTGATGGACAAGACCCAATCCTAAGCATAGCACAAGATCGTGTAGTTTGTCTGCTAGAGCTTTTCTACAGTGTCAAGTATCATTTCCTTAGACCATGAGATTGTGCAACTCCCAAATACCGTAGGAGTGCTTTGGGTGTACCAAACGTCACAACGTAACTGGGTGTCTATAAAGGTGCATTACAGGTATCTCTGAAAGTGTCTGTTGGGTTGGCATGAATCGAGACTGGGATTTGTCACTCCGTATGACGGAGAGGTATCTCTGGGCCCACTCGGTAATGCATCATCATAATGAGCTCAGTGTGACTAAGTAGTTGGTCACGGGATCATGCATTACGGCACGAGTAAAGTGACTTGCCGGTAACGAGATTGAACGAGGTATTGGGATACCGACGATCGAATCTCGGGCAAGTAACGTACCGATTGACAAAGGGAATTGTATACGGGATTGCTTGAATCCTCGATATCGTGGTTCATCCGATGAGATCATCGTGGAACATGTGGGAGCCCACATGGGTATCCAGATCCTGCTGTTGGTTATTGGCCGGAGAGTTGTCTCGGTCATGTCTGCATGGTTCCTGAACCCGTAGGGTCTACACACTTAAGGTTCGATGACGCTAGGGTTATTAGGAAGACTTGTATGTGATTACCGAATGTTGTTTGGAGTCCCGGATGAGATCCCGGACATCACGAGGAGTTCCGAAATGGTCTGGAGGTGAAGATTTACATGTAGGAAGTTGTCATACGGTCACCGGAAAGGTTCGGGGGCATATCAGTATTGTACCGGGGCCACCGGAGGGGTTCCGGGGGTCCACCGGGAGGGGCCACCTCTCTCGGAGGGCCTAATGGGCCGTAGAGGAAAAGGAACCAACCCTACATGGGATGGGCGCATCCCCCTCTTGGGCCCATGCGCCTACGGTTGGGGGGAAAACCCTAAGGGGGCGCCCCCTTTGCTTGGGGGGCAAGCCCCTCCCCTTGGCTGCCCCCCCTCTAGATCTCATCTAGAGGGGGCCGGCCCCTTCCTCCTTCACCTATATAAAGAGGGGCAAGGGGAGGGCTGCATACACCATCCAAGGCGCAGCCCCTCCCCTCCCCAACACCTCTCCTCCTCCGCAAGAGCTTGGCGAAGCCCTACCGGAGTACTGCAGCTCCACCACCACCACGCCATCGTGCTGCTGTTGGAGCCCTCTTCCTCAACCTCTCCCTCCTCCTTGCTCGGTCAAGGCGCGGGAGACGTCCTCGCTCTGTACGTGTGTTGAACGCGGAGGTGCCGTCCATTCGGTGCTAGGATCTTTGGTGATTTGGATCACGACGAGTACGACTCCATCAACCCCGTTCTCTTGAACGCTTCCGCTCGCGATCTACAAGGGTATGTAGATGCACTCCTCTCTCCTCGTTGCTAGATAACTCCATAGATTGATCTTGGTGATGCATAGAAAATTTTAAATTTCTACTACATTCCCCAACATTGGCTTGGGACATATGTGGATATGGGAAAGTGGTTGAGGGTTTTGGAGCATGTCACTAAGCATTTTGAGCAAGCAAGCCATTAAGCAACACCTCATCCCCTTTTAATAGTATTGGCTTTCCTATGGACTCAATGTGAGCTTGGATCACTAAAAGTAAAATGTAGAGTCTTGAGCTTTTGAGCTTGAGCCAATCCTTTGTCCTTAGGATCTTGAAAGGGTTCCATATCCTCTTGTCCATGCCACTCCATCTGTTGAACTTGTCTGAAATATACTAGATGAAAACATTAGTCCAACAAGAGATATGTTGACATTAATTACCAAAACCACCCAGGGAGCACTTGTGCTTTCATCATCCTCTTAAGAAAAATGAAATACTTGATATCTTTTATAATGGACTAACCGATGCTTCTAGGGACTTCCTAGATAGTTATGCTGGTTGTGTTTTCAGGGAACAAACTGTTGGACAAGCTGAAGAATTATTGAATAACATATTGAAAAATTATGATGATTGGACTATTCCTGAACCACCGCCTAAACCCACTCCAAAGAAGAGGGGTTAAATATATGCAAGAGGCAAAGAAATCTATGAAGGAAAAAGGTATTAAAGCTGAGGATGTTAAAATTTTACCTCCTATTGAAGAAATACATGGGCTTAATACACCACCACTGCCTAAGGTGGTAGAGGTAAATTCTATTATGAAGTTTAATGATAATGATAATCCTCACAATATGCATCCTAGCCAATGCCTTTATGAGTTTGAAAACTACATTAGAAAACAAGATCACTTCAATGCAAATGTTATGAAACAGTTGAAATATAATTCTGATACGATTGCTCGCTTGAGTGACTTGTTATTTAGAATATCAAATGATGTTAGAGGTGTTGGAAAGCTTGCTTCTATGGTTCAAACTCAATTAGAACAAGTTTCTAAATCTCAAAGAGAATTACTTGATGAAATGAATCATAATGTGCATGACTTTGTTGTTAGAGTTGCAACTAGAGGATGTAAAATGACTCAGGAACCACTTTATCCTGAGGGACACCCTAAAAGAATTGAACAAGATTCACAAAGAGCTAATACTAGTGCACCTAGTTCTTCTAAAAAGAAGAAGAAAAAGAAAAATGATAGGACTTCACATGCTCCTAGTGAACCTGAAATAGAGAAACCTCCTGATAATGATAATGAAATTTCTATCTCTGATGCTGAAACTCAATCTGGCAATGAACAATCACCTACTGATGATGAAAAAGGTAATGCTGAGGTTCATGAAAACTCTCAACCAAACAATGAAAAAGAACCAGATAATGATGTTGAGATAGAACCACATGTTGATCTTGATAACCCACAAGCCAAAAATAAAAGATATGACCAAAGAGACTTTGTTGCTAGGAAACACGATAAAGAAAGAGAACCGTGGGTTCAAAAACCTATGACTTTTCCACCCAAGTCAACTAAAAAGAATGATGATGAAGAATTTGAACGCTTTGCTGAAATGCTGAGGCCAGTCTTTTTGCGTACTCGCTTGACTGATATCTTGAAAATGCCTCCTTATGCAAAGTATATGAAAGACATCATCACAAATAAGAGAAAATACTAGAAGCTGAAATCTCCACTATGCTTGCTAATTACACTTTTAAAGATGGAGTGTCTAAAAAACTTGGAGATCCGAGAATACCAACTATACCTTGCTCTATCGAAAAGAATTATGTGAAAACTGCTTTGTGTGATTTAGGAGCTGATGTTAGTGTTATGACTTTCTCTTTATATAAAGGACTTGACTTGAATAAACTCACACCTACTGAAATATCTTTGCAAATGGTTGATAAATCAATTGCCATACCTATCGGTATCTATGAGGATGTGCCCGTTGTTGTTGCTAATGTTACTATTTTGACTGACTTTGTTATACTTGAGATGCCCGAGGATGACAACGTCTTGATTATCCTTGGTAGACCCTTCTTGAATACTGCAGGGGTTGTTATTGATCGCAATAAAAGCAAGGTCACTTTTCATATTAATGGCAATGAGCATACAGTGCACTTTTTAAAGAAACAATTCCAAGTGAATGGTATTAATGTTATTGAAAAATCTCCGACAATCACTATTGGAAGTTTTCAAATACATGTACCTACTATCAAAAAGAAATATGAAATGCTTATTATTGGGGAAATACAAATCCCCATTGAGGTAACTTAGTGATTTATGAAAGTTCTTCGGTTTCATGCTAATCAAAAGTGGTTGTTAATAAGACTTGATCAACCTTATTAATGGATCATTTTTGAACGGTATGAAGTTGATGGATTTAGTAAGCACTACTTTCTGTCCTACTTTTTATTCTCTGTTTTTATCAGTTAAATAAAATAAAATACCATGTTTTGTCTGTTTTCTGAATTTCCCGTGCAATAAAAAATGACCCAAAAATCAAAGCTCTCAGAATGCCCTGAAAATTTAATACGATTTTTTCCTGAATATTTAAGAATTTTTGGTGCAATAAACATCAGAGGGAGGTGCACCGGGTGGGCACAACCCACTTAGGCGCGCCAGCACCCCCAAGCGCGCCCTAGTGGGTTGTGGTCCCCACGTGCCCCCCTCACTTACCTCTTCATATCACATTATCACTTACCTCCAGAAAAAAATTCTCATTGCTCTCTCTCCCGTGTTCTTGAGCTCAAACCCGCGGATTTCGATCTCTTTGCTCAGAGCACCGTTTCCGAAACTGTTTCGGGGGATTGTTGTTTGGTATGTGCCTCCACCATTTGTCCAATTAGTTTTTGTTTTAGTGGCTTATACTCTGAATAATTATCTAATCTTGGTGTTGTTGCAGATGTGCTTGCATGTTAAATTCTTAGTGTTTTAAGTAGTTTGAATGCTTGTTATGGCTTCTATGTATCCATATGAGTAGTTTCTATCAATCTTATAAAGTTTTGTTGACAAATTTTTGTCACCCCAATTTTTTTTATTTTCAGAAAATTGTACGCGGACATGATGAACCTATTTGAAAGGAGTTCTTCGAGGAGACGATCCTCGGGGGCATCTTCTAGTGACGGTTCTGCTCATCGGTCTTATGTTGAACCAAGTGAAAGTTCCACGCGAGATGCTGCCACGAAGACATGTTTATGGCCTAGCGATGAATATATGGTGCGTGTGGGCATTAAGGAGGAAATTTAGCAATATGTTCACAATGCCAGCCTTGATCCTACCTATCAGATAAGTGTGAGCAACACCAACTTCTCACTAAATCATTTGTCAAAGGATTTAAATATTTTCCACGTGAGTTTAGGGTGTCGTTTATGCTTTATGATAATCCATTTACTATCCCACTGGAGAATTTTGCTTACCATTGCAAACTTCCATTTTGGGGTTCGCTTGATGAACCACCAACGGTTGAGTTTGAGTCTTTCTTGACTAGCCTTTGCTATGGTGAAAATAGGGGAGTGAGACAAGGAAGAATAAAGAGCATTCACTTTCCCGCAATTCAGTATTTTACATTATTCGACGGGAAATGCATAGTAAGCAAGCAAGACTGTAGCATATTTTGTGCGCCAGACTTGTGCCTCCTTCACACCGTTCTTACTGGTGAAAGGAATTATAACCTTGGAACGATTGTTGCATGTAGACTTCAACACAATGCTAACAGTGGTTGGTTCTATGGTGGAATTTATGCCACGCGTTTAGCACGAGAGCTGGGTATTTCGCCTTTGCCCTTTGATCCTATCCTACCCACACGGTATTTAGATTTTGACACTTTAAAAGAACACAAGATCCTTAAGGGAAAGGTTGATAATTTCACTTACAATCTAATGTTTAACCAAAAATCTATTGTCGACACATATTTGCCTGCGCCTGCTCTTTTTGATTATAACAGCAAGGGAAGATATTTTGTTCTTGAGAGCGAGGCCCGAGCTACCACGCCGACTACTACCCTCCAGGCTACTGATCAACTACCAAGTTAGGCGAAAAGCCTAAGCTTGGGGGAGTACATGTTTCTCACCGACATTACATTCATGTCCACTTATTCCATTTGTCGATGTTCACACTTTTTCATTGTATCATCCATGCTTAGATTTATTTTCTTGCTTTCTTCTTGTGTGTTTGAAAAGCTTTAGAAAAACCAAAAAAATAGTTGTAGTTAATTTACTTTCTATGCATGCTTAGTAGTAGTACCAAAAAGAAAATCCAAAATGATTTCCTTGTTCTTCTTTTGCTTGTTGGGAGCTTTCCCGTGTAAATAGTTTTTCTCATTTTTTGCTTTTCCTTTTATTTGCTTTCTCATGGAAACCAAAAACTCCAAAAATATTTAAGTATGTTTCTCTAAATTTCTTTTCTTTTTATTCGAGTTGTACCAAGGAGAAGACCACGATAAAAATGTTGAGTGGCTCTCATATGAATAATTGTTGAACTAATAAAGAGCCCATTGTACCTTGTCTTCTCCTGTTGAATAAAATGTTTGCAGATTCTAGCTTAGTCAATGGCACTCTTGCACTATTATTATTTTCATATCATTCGGTCGTGCAAGTGAAAGGCAATAATGACAACATTCGATGAACTGGTCGTGGCAAAGAGAAACTGGTATGAACTCGACTTGTTTTGTTTGTGTAAATATGTCTCACCTAGCATCTAGGCTTCAGCCCATTATGATTAAATATGTTTGCAATGACAATTAGAGATTATAGTTTCTCATGCCATGCATAAGTAGCTGGGAGTTAATAATGATTTATCTTGGATATCAAAATAGTGTTAAAATGATTGTGATGTAGTATGATGATATGGTATCCTCCTCTGAATGTTCAAGTGGCTTGACTTGGTACATGTTCATGCATGTAGTTGAATAAAAACCAACATAGCCTCTATAATGTTTATGTTCATGGTGTTCATATCCTACCCATGCTAGTGTCCAATGTTACTTACGCATAATGCATGGTTATGATCGTTGTTGCTCTCTAGCTGGCCTCTTCTTAATCTAAATTTCTAGCCTTCGCCTGTACTAAGTGGGGATTCTGCTTGTACATCAAAAGCCTTAAACCCAAAGTTATTCCAGATGAGTCCATCATACCTACCTATATACGGTATTACCCTCCGTCCTAAGTAAATTTGCATGTGCCACCTCAAAAAACTTCTAAAAATTTATCCATTTTGTGTGCTTGGATCGTTCACGGAACGACAGGAGGTGGTTGGCATCTTCCATGCTAAGCGGGTTATTCTCAGGTCGAGAGTTTATTCACTCGCCATCGCACGAGAAAATGGGCGGTAATAGGGATTCCCGGTGCCGAACTAAAAAATGCAAATAATTATACAAAACTCCCCCGGGACTGATGTTGGTATGGATGGCAACCGTTGTTTTGGACAAGCCATGGAGTGTGATTGATGGTGGAGGGGAGTAAACCTTTACTTTTATCGCCTGGGAACCGCCACTGGCGTGCTTAGCATGGAAGATGTTGATAACTGATGGTCGTGAAGTAAATGAGAATGGTGCATGTCTCAAAATATCATTCATCTCTGTTTTTAAAAATTGAGCTTTGGCGCCTCTGCAAATCACTGCTTCCCTCTATGAAGGGACTACTATTTACTTTTATGTTGTGTCATCACTCTCTAAAACAAGCGCCAGAAACTGAGTAGAGCACATCGGTCATGATTTATGCATTATGTGTAGCTAATGTTGGGTGCATCATGACTGGATCTTTTCTACCATGAATTACAATGTTTAGTCGCTGCTTGAACTTTGGAGGTGCTTTGCATTTATGTTTTGCGGTCTCAGAAAGGGCTAGCGAGATACCATTATTGTCATATTATAGCATGGTTGTTTTGACAACATGTTGCCGTTTGAGATATCTTATTATTGCTCGCTAGCTGCTCATGCCATTGATATGAGTCATTATAATCTTTAAGAGTTATTGTCGACATGGTTAGTTATAATGTTGGCTGAAAACTTGGGTGTTGTTTAAGCTTATGCAAATAAGAGCAAAAGAGTTTGTAAAAGTTTTTCTTTCTCACTTTCAGTTTATCAAATGAATTGCTTGAGGACAAGCAAAGGTTTAAGCTTGGGGAGTTGATACGTCTCCAACGTATCTACTTTTTCTCACGCTTTTCCTCTTATTTTGGACTCTAATTTGCACGATTTGAATCAAACTAACCCTGGACTGACGTTGTTTTCAGCAGAACTACCATGGTGTTGTTTTTGTGCAAAAATAAAAGTTCTCAGAATGGAATGAAACTTTGTGAGGAATTTGTATATAATATATAAGAATTTCTGGAGCCAAGACCTACCGGAGGGGGGCCCCTGGGTGGGCATAACCCACCAGGGCGCACCCCCTCTCCTGGCACGCCCAGGTGGGTTGTACCCACCCGTTGGCCCCGCATACCTCAACCCTGACACTATAAATTCCTATTTTCGGAGAAAAACCAGGGAGAAAGAATTATTGCGATCCACGAGATGGAGCCGCCGCCAAGCCCTGTTCTTCCTCGGGAGGGCAGGTCTGGAGTCCGTTTGGGGCTCCGGAGAGGGGGATCTTCATTCTTCGTCATCATCAACCCTTCTCCATCGCCAATTCGATGATGCTCCCCACCGAGAGTGAGTAATTCCTTCGTAGGCTCGCTGGTCGGTGAGGAGTTGGATGAAATTCATCATGTAATGGAGTTAGTTTTGTTAGGGCTTGATCCCTAGTATCCACTATGTTCTTAGATCGATGTTGCTATGACTTTGCTATGCTTAATGCTTGTCCTTTGGGCCTGAGTGCCCTGATTTTAGATCTGAACCGTTTATGTTATCATCATTATATTCATGTTTTAGATCCGATCTTGCAAGTTATAGTCACCTACTACGTGTTTATGATCCGGCAACCTCGGAAAGACAACAACCGGGCCCACTCCCGGTGATGACCATAGTTTGAGGAGTTCATGTATTCACTATGTGTTAATGCTTTGTTCCGGTTCTCTATTAAAAGGAGGCCTTAATATCCCTTAGTTTCCAATATGTACCCCGCTGGCACGGGAGGGTAGGACAAAAGATGTCATGCAAGTTCTTTTAATAAAGCACGCATGACTATTTACGGAATACATGCCTACATTATATCGATGAACTGGAGCTAGTGTCGTATCGCCCTAGGTAATAACTGTCACATGATGAATATCATCCAACAAGTCACCGATCCAATGCCTACAAATTTATTCCATATTGTTTCTGCTAAGTTACTACTGCTATCATCACTGTTACACTTGCTACAAAATTACTGCTATCACTGTTAGTGTTACTATTGCTGATGTTACTACTATCAAAACTATCAAACTACTTTGCTACTGATCACTTTGCTGCAGATAATTAATCTCCAGGTGTGGTTGAATTGACAACTCAGCTGCTAATACCTTCAAATATTCTTTGGCTCCCCTTGTGCCGAATCTATAAATTTGGGTTGAATACTCTACCCTCGAAAATTGTTGCGATCCCCTATACTTGTAGGTTATCACATATCTGATGCAAAGTAGAATGGGTACCTGTTGATGCTGATGAACAGCGGAGGAGCGCCGCGTTTCTCTGGTCTGGTCAGGTCGATGCAGCGACCGGAGCTGATGATGTTGGAGGAAGACGGCGGCGGCGGAGCTCAACTTTGCAAAGGCGTCACAAGGAGGAAGACAAAGATGAGGGGCAAGGGTAAAAAGTGAAAGGAAGGATCCATGTCCCTATTTATAAGGAAAAGATAAGATGACAGGCGCGAGAATTGAGGGGGCAGAATGATTATGCTAGCAAGACGGATGCCTCGATTTTCGGGAAGTTCATTAAGATAAAGATCTGTTGAGGTGTCATAGGCCTTGTGCAGAGTTAATGCGCATGATGTCATGGCGGCTTACAGTGGTTCTGCTATGTGATGGCGGGTTACAATGATTTGGTAAGGAAATGACAATGGAAATTTATGTTAAAGCGGATAATGAAGATTGATGTGAACAAGTTCAAATCAACCTGGGGCCTAATGTTGGGGATATAACTCCTAGGTATGACGCGCCCGGGAGGGGCTAGGTCATGTCACTGGTGGCTTATAGATGAAGAGGACCGATAAGGTCCAAGAAGATATGAAGATGGCGGTTCATAGAGCAACTGTAGTGGAATTGTCACGGCGGATGTCCTAGTGTGAGGACTTAGTCGTGGAGCCATCGCAACGAGATTAGCTTGAAGGGGTTAATTAGGACAAAGGACACGAGGAGTTTATACTGGTTCGGCCCCTTGTGGTGAAGGTAAAGGCCTAATCCAGTTTGAGGTGATATTGCTAGGATTTCGATGACCAGGGAGCGAATACGCTTAACCTGGCTCTTGATCTATTTGTTTCATGTCCCTAAACCGCCGCCGGGTCGTCCCTTTATATACACAGGTTGACGCCCGGCGGTTCATAGAGTCCTTGCTGGCTTATAGACGTGTCTGGCTCGGTCTCTACTCTTTCCTATCTTACAATAAAAGTCATACACCTATGGCGGTTTACATTTATGGGCCCTAATCCGCCTTTGGGTTTTGGGCCTCCTTATCAAGTCTCCTTCGTGAGACGCCATCTTTTGTGTCTTCATGGGCTTCAATACTGGTAAACCATCATGAGCATAACCCGGCCCCACCTGGGTGGTTTATACTCAATAGTTATATCCCCAACATTAGGCCTCAGGTTGATTTGAACTTGTTCATGTCAATCTTCAACACTTTAGAAAATTCCTTCTCCATTACCTTCACGAAGACTTGTAACTCGCCGTGACATCATCTTCTGAGATCATGATAACTCGCCATGATGTCACCTGTCATTAATTCTATACAAATCCAAAACCATATATGAACCTTCATTTTTAATGAAACTCCGACAATCGAGGCGTCAGCCCTGTTACATCTCCAATTTTGAGCTCCTCAATTCCCGTGCATGCCACTTATCCATTCGCCTTATAAATAGGGCCAGGGGTCCTTTTCACTTTCCCCCCTTTGCCTCTTTGTTTTCATCATCTTCCTCGCGACGTGTTCTTCTCAAGCCCAGCCGCCGTCGTCGACTCTCTCCTCTGCGTCACCCTTGGCCGTTGCATCAACCTAATTTGGTCCAGACCTCACTCGCGCACCTCTGCCGCCCCAGCAGCCTTGGTAAGTCCTTTCTTCTTCCTCCTCCGTAGATCTCATTAGGGTTTGTGCGAGTTCATGGAGGTTCGACACTGTTCTTCACCATAGCCCTAATATTTGATCCAACTTTGTTACCTTCCTTGTGCGGTAATAGTTGTAGCTCCTTTTTCATTATCAGAACACCTCTTTTCTTGAGTGAAAATCTAGTCTGGCTCATATGAACTGCTCAAGCGCCAATATTTAGGCCTGAATATATTTTCATTTCCTGTCATGCGGTAGATCCAAAATTATAAGATTAGTCTGTGAAACCTTTTTTTCAGCACTTCGCAAATTTTCCATCTTCAGATCTATCCTTTCAATATCTGTGTAAGCGGTTTAACTCAGAAAATAATAACCCACCAGGTACCATTAGTCCCCTCTTAAACCGCCAATTGCTCATCTTTGCAACTTGATGATGTCAATCTCCGGTTTATCACTTATGCATGCCCCAACGCTTTCTGCCTCTTAACCTTTAACGGATTAATCATGAATCTTTAAACTGGCACAAACCTTCTTTCAGGCTATCAGATAAATGGCCAAGTCTTTTTATTCCTACAAGTGGGTTCAATCCCGAGTTACAGAACAAGAGCTGAATGGGTAGTTGCCACTGGCGCTTTAGCCAAAAAGGAAGACATCCACTGGAGAACACCCAAAACAAATAATACAATAGCATGGAACAATAAAAAATTATAGATACGTTGGAGGCATATCATAAAACCAAATGTTATAATTTCTACAAGTTCAAAACAAAAAGCCTGTCACGTTCGCATCGCACCCCCACAGGGCCGGAGTACTCCACGGTCGGTTCGCACGCCGCTCAAGATAGGGAACATGTGTTGTCTAGCATTTTCACTATCATGTGGGACCATAGTCGAGCAAACCGACTATCAGCAAATCACCGTCCCGCCCGCCGCACATCAGCTGAGTTAGAATTATAAGAGATAAACGATAAGGGAGAAGAACTAGTTGTAGCATAGACGCCAAGAAATTTGTTGTCAGATGGGACTCGTGTTGATAGAGTAGGACCACTCCGTACTCGTTTTTACTACCACTATACTACTCCTCCAACTCTACTAGTGCAACTACTCTACTGTATCTACTAAATTTGCAGAGCACCAGTACTCCCATACGTGCAAAGCACGTAAGTTGGGATTCCAATTACACGGCGCAACTTCGTAGGAACAAAATACGGGCAAGATCTTGTTTCAGGTGATATTTTTTTTGCCAATGTGTAGTGATGTGTGCATGAAGGCTTTACAATAATTTAGTATAAAATATCAACGCAAATTTTTTTATTATAAAATATTTTGGCAACTAATCGATTTGGTTGATTTGGTAGGTATGAACGTGCTATGTACGGTTGAGCATATTATTTTGGCAACTGATTTGGTAGGTTTATTATGTATGGCTATGCGTGTGTTTGGCCAGTGATAATTATTGATTAAAAGAGGGAGGAGATAGGGCGAGATGGAGGTGGAGGCGAATGTACGACGACCAACTCCCCTTTAATAGTAATGTTGATCTTTTTTTCAAAGGTTCAATCTAGCCCATTGCAACCAATATCATTTAAACCACAGATATCTACCACTTCTCGAAAGCCTGTCATTTGCACAACATCCCTCTCATTTGGTCCCATTTGCTTCTCTCAGCGCATAACCTCACTAAAGTTTCCTATACATACCCACGACAAAGTTGATTCTCCCCTCAATCTTGTCATAATGTCCCAAGTATTTTGCCTCTCCATAAAACAAAGTCAACCTCTAGTCTTCCTTCCCCGTTTCTGCTAGCATCAATGTGGTACTGAGAAAAATTCTTCACGCAATTTTTTTAGATCATGACGCTAAAAACACTCCAATACCCTACTCCTTCTACCATTCGCTACAACAAAGCCACCTTCAAAGCCCAATATCACCGTCAAGCCCTCCACCCTTTGTCTGGACAACCGAGTCTCCACAATACATATCACCTACAGCGCACTCTCCCGAATGAGCTCACGGAGCTCATGAATCATCTCGGAATCGCCAATCCCGCGGTAGTTCCATCATAATTAATATTCTCATTGACCTTGGCAACCATCCTCTTGGGAGCCCACCTCCTTTGTAAGCTCGTTAGCATCTCTCCCTTCTCCTCCCCCCATCTTCTTCCCTTTACTATCGACCCCTTCCCTAGTATGGTTGTGACATTGTCATCTGGTAAAACTGAATGGGGACCCTCAATCTGTAGTACCTTACCCGAAATAGTACCTAGAGGAACAACCAACTGCCCAAAGAATTAACAACACCATCTTGCTTACCAAACGCTTTTGTGGACCCCTTGGCATAATTTCACTTCCTGATCGGGCATCCCATGCCAAGAAATCTGAGTTATGCCTATTGTTTGTGTCTAGATCAACATCATTTGGATTTCACGCACCTTCTCCTCCCCCTTCCTCCTCCGCCACTTGCACTTCGGCTGCCTCTCTCACCTCCAAACCTTCCTCCGCCCTTTCCCGATTCCGCCCCATTTCTAGACCGTAAAACTTCACATTAGCCACTCACCCCATTCAAATTTACTTGGATCATGAATTCCATCTCCACACTTTTTGACCACATGTCGCATTAGGCCACAAAAATAACAACAGTTTGAAAGTTTTTCATATAACACCGAATACTTTTTCTTCCCCTCTAAGGTTATAAGCACAAATCTAAACAAAGGAACTTGAACATCCAGAAAAACTCTTGCTCTCAAATATTTCGAGGTGTTGATGATACCCTCATCAACTCAATGGTAATTAGAGGTTCCCCCACTTTCCTTGTTACTCTCTCCGCTAGCTCTTTCTTCCTCATCAAACCACCGGGAACATCCTTGGACTCTAGCCCAAAATCGATTTTTGTCTAACTTATAATCATTAACATTGCTAAAACCATCACACTGTTGAATTACCACAACCCATTACAGAATAGACTCAAACCGCCATCCATCACCCTCTTCCAATCCCCCAAACATCTAAACTGAACTATGAACAAATTTGCACCCATTGTTCTAAACGCGATCTGCCGGGCTGACGACTAGGTCCTACACATCGTGTTGAACAACACGGAATGTCTAAACAAGAGAATGGTATGGACCTTAAAGATTGCTAGTCATCTGACTTCTTTGATTAAATCATCAAGTTCCTCTTAAAACCAAGGTCAACCTCTTTTTTCCAGTACAAGTTGAGGCCCTCAATCCGTCTTCAAGGTTTGGGATTGCCCCCATGCATGTTCCACCCATTCCTCTTCCTTATGACCCTTGCCTCCACTTCCTTCTCCTTCACCCGACACTCCCTTCCCATGATCTGTTGCCGATGTCTTTCCTGCATCTTTATCAGCTTCCTTCTCTAGTTCACCCGCTTCTACCTCCTTTCGTCTACCCCCTCCGTCGCCACCATCAAGGAGCGGTGGTTCTCCCATGCAACACGCCCAGATAACGCCCCCTACAAGACTCCGCCCGTCGGGGAGAACTCTCGCCGAACGTGAGGATTTTGGTGGACTCCGACGAAGTCGCTGGAGGATGGTGAAACCCTAGAAAACCCTAGGGGACCAAAAAGTAGGGGAGGACTAGGTACATAAGTGGAAGCCCTACCCTAGCACATCCACGTATGCCTACCCAACAAGGGAAAACTCCTTCCAGCTCCCTGCGTGCCCATGGGCCATGGCGCAGAAAGGCCATCAACAGTTCGCACGGACGGCAGCGCTGCACTAACACACGCAACCCCACACACACGCGCATCCCGCCTCCCCCGCAGACACTGACAAGGCGGTCCAGCACTCCTGGGCCCCATCACCCCTCCCACGGACTACGCGTCGCTGCCCGATTGGCCCCACTCACGGCGGCCATCTCCAAACAAAAACGCAAACGCAGCAGAGAGGAGAGAAGAGAGAGGAAAAAACTTATCTGCCCCTCTAATCTCCCTTACCCCCGTCTCGTGATAGATAACCACCCCCCTCTCTCTCCGCGCCGCCGCCGCCGCCGCCGCGGCGCCCGCGCGACCCCTCGCCGCCCGCGCCTCTCCGGTGATCGCCGCAGCCTAGCACCCCACCTCCCCCGCCTCCGATCCGATTTTCTCCCCGGAAAAATCACCGAAATACGGCAAAAAATCCCCAGCAATCCGCCGTGTTCCCACTTTTGAATAAATCGCACGGGTGTTTCCGCTGCCCCGCCCGACCGCCGCGCCCCCCGCGCGGCAGCCGGCGCCGGCGATCGCATCTGGCGATAACCGTCCCCGTCGGGCCACCCCCCGCCTCCTCGCGGTCCAAACCTCCGCGTCCTGCCGGGAAGACCACGGCGCGCGGCCTCCTCCTCGCACGCCGCGGCACGAGGTGGGTCTCCTCGCTGCCCCTCGCGGGTTTTGGAGGGGATTTGTGAAGTTTTTTTTTGGTTACAAGGCGTGGGCACGCATCCCGCACACCGGTTCGTGCGCCCCGCACCCGATCCGCGCCGTGGCCGGCTCGATCTGGCTGCCGCCGGCGCCGATCTATCGGGCGGCGCGCGAATCGGTCGGGATTTAGGGTTTCGGAATCCAATTCGAAGCTCGCGCGCTCGAGGCTGCTCAGCGCCTTGCTGCGCTGCCTTCCACTGCTCTATTTCGATTAGAGCTCCGCACACTTGTTTCTTCCCCGCCATAGTTTGGTTCATTTGGTGCTTACAAAACGACCAACCCCTAGCAATAGCTTACTAAAACAATAGCATCCGAGTTCCGATGCTTGTTTAGGGCATCAGACTTTGGCCATGAGCTACCCAACTGAGGTTCTAAATTAGCTTCATTTTATAAACTGCAGGGAGTAATAGACTGCTGAAGCGCTCCCAGTTTCTTCATGTTGTGTTGTCATAAATTGTGATGGCATTCTTCAGTAATTCTGGGAGCAGGGCTGATTCGGGAGGGTACAACTTGAACGAGAAGGCTGATGACGAAGGCGCGTATGAGTCAGTCAGGGATAGGGACGCCGACTTGAACTCAGGCCAGTTGAACTTGAATGAGAAGGCTGATGATGCCTACCACAGTGAGGAGGAGCAATACGAAGCTGGCCAGTCAGGTCTGAACCCTTCTGAGATTAAATCAGGGCAGAATGCTCAGAGAGTAGGTGGTCCTTCTGGCCCATGGGGTACAAACTTTTTGAAGGACTGCAGATCCACGGAAGGGGAAGAACCATCAAATAGTGATAGGGGAATGGAAGACGGGTCTGCGGCTAGCTCACATGATGACATGGATGGTAGTGGAGAGGATGATGAGCTAAACAGAGGGCACGGGGATGTGCCCGCTGATGAAATGCTCTCTGATGACTATTATGAGCAGGACAGAGAGGAGCAGAGTGATTCATTGAATCGTCGTGGGATGAGCCACCCAAGCTGTTCCACTTCTGGGGTCGCATCAAAATCTGTACCCTCAAGACAAAAGAAGTCGACAAAGGGCAGTGCTTATGACGACGATGACGATGCGTATAATGATGAGAATGACAATGACGACGATGACGACGATGACGCAGATGGTAATATTTATACGTGCAGCCTTGTTCTCAGCCAAATTTTCTGTTGCATTTGCTAATTTTCTCCATCCGCAGAAGATGGTCCAGCTCATTGTTGACTCAAAATTTGTTTCTTCCTTTTTTGCAGAAGATGATCCAGATGATGTGGATTTTGAGCCAGACAGTGAAACCGACAAGGCTGCTGTTAAGGTCATTTACCAACTGGAATTTTTATTATCGCACGTGTAACTTCAGCAATTTATTGTATTGTCTACACATTATGCTACATGTTATTGTTTAGGTTAGCTGGTGCAGTGGAAGTTTGTTGCCGATGTTTTTTAGAACTACATGACACTGCCGCTAACTTCTAAGTTGTATGGTTTATAATTTATTTTGTGAAGATGAACTGACCAGCATCTGTTTAATTGGCATGGTGAAAAGAGTGCCCTAGCTGATCCAACTTGCACAAAATCGATCGATTTTTCAAAAGAGGAAATACATGAAAGTACTCCAAATTATAACCTGAAGATCAAATAAGTATTCTTTGAGAAATTTGGAGACAGAAGAACTACAGTAAATAGAGTCATGTTTAAACCAGAGTTACCGGATTCGCTGGGTGAGGCCTTGAACTTCGATCCAGATGCAGATCTAGATCGGGGTTCGATCCAGATCGGAAATCACTGCCCGATTCGCCGAACTAGAACTGATCTCAAGTTTCCTCCCGATTCGTGGATCTCAAGTGAACCCATCGATTCAGCATCCATTACGGGCTAGATGCTACCACAGCTCCTCTGTTGCCAGGGCTGTCCAGGTGACGGCGGTGGTGGAGACATGGCTGTTGGCCCGTCGCAGCTCCTCATGTGCTGTGGCGATACATGTCTGCAGGCTCCTCTCCTCCATCCACCAGAGCACGAGCGGCACGGGAGAGAGCAGGGAGGGGGGCCTGTATTAAGGTGGAGACGAACTAGCATTAGAACAGAGGAAAGATGCGTGCCTGAAGCGAGGTAGAAGAAAGATGTGTGCGTGTGTGGCGGCTGGGGTCACAAGGACTAGGACGTCAGGATGTGAACCCAGCAGGTTAGGTTTCCATTCTCTGGTGGGCCTAATGGGCTGTTCCTTTTATTATGTATGGATCAGATGTTTAATTAGATATGTGGCCCACCTAGTCCGTACATCCCCATAAAGAGAAAAGTACACTGTATAATAGAGGTGGCGAATCATAATCGCCGGGTTCACGAACCCCTTCTCCAATTCGCAAATTAGAGATGTGTACCCTCCATTGAATCTGATCGGCACAGATGTAGCGAATCCCGAATCCCGAACCAAGCGAATTGCGAATCAGGGTCTATGGTATAAACAAGAACCAAATATGGTGGAAATGCACGGAAGCTTGGAAGAAGCATATGCTTTTGTCTTTCATGTTTTTAAAGAAAGTAATAATAGAAGACAGTTGCCCGTGGCAGCTGCATTAATGCATTCATTCATAAACTTCTAACCAAATCCTTGAGTTGTTCAATTCAATACATTTCTGTAGTTGAATGTCATGGTTGCAGTTCATGTACTTCGCATTTTCTTGGGTGACATTATGGCTAATAGCACATCATTGTAGCAATGTTCTGGGGTGACATTATGGCTAATAGCACATCATTGTAGCAATGTTCTGGGGTGTATATTCCTTGTGTACTGTGAACATACGAGGACACATGCATATTCTTGCTCCTCTAGTCATGCTTTTCTTAATCAGTTTAGTCTTTAGGGTTTTTTGTTGGAAATTTTGAACTCACTCAACAGGTGTAGATTTTCTTCTTCTGTAATGCTGTTTTTTTTGTGGTTTGTGGTCATGATAGCTTTCACACTGTTCTTTTATTAGTATTCCAGTTTAGCTATATGACCTTTTTGTTTGTTATTATTTAAGCTGACCTTGTGAAACTCGAATTTCAGGAGAAGCTTGTGGACAGTGAGAACTCAGGCGAAGAAGAAGAAGATGATGAGCTTGAGCTCTCGGATGATGATGATGATTTTATTGATAGTAGGAGGCAATCGAAACGACTTAAGGTCGGAGGAACTAAAACTTCCCAGCGAAAAAAGCTTCCTATGCAGGCTCCACGCAAACGAGGTGTATCTTTCACAGACGAAGAATATTCTTCAGGAAAAGACTCAGATGCACCCAACAGTCCTGATTTTAGTCATCGACCGAAAAAACCTGTCAGGTTGCATCTGAAAACTGTGGGCCATAATGATGTTTTCTCAAATGTCAATTCCCATAATGAATCCCGAACTTCGGGGAGGAGGAGGACACAGAGAAATATCTCATATGCTGAAAGTGACAGTGACGATAGTGAGGAGAAGTCAACTAAACAACAAAAGGTTAGAGTTCAGTTTGAATTATGTATCAAATTATTTATGTCACCGATATGTCTGAGGTTTAAATTAGATGAAATTCTATTACTTTTTCCATGTGCTGGAGTAGAGTAGTTGGTGACTACAAAATGTCTTCACTTTTGCGATATCCTTTTTGTTTCAGTCCTTCCTTAAGGGTTACCCCACTATTAGTTGGCATTAACTGTTTATAAATCTATTTTATGTATGCTGTGTGCACCTTTATAAAATTTGATCTCAGATCACTAACATATTTCCAATGTATCTAGCTCTTGAAGGAGGATCAAGATGAAGAAGATGGAGAAACAATTGAAAGGGTCATTTGGTATCAGCCAAAGGGTGTCGCTGAGGATGCACTGAGGAATGGTCAATCGACTCAACCTACTGTTATGAGCATGCCATTAGATTTTGATCAACAATGGGATGATGTAGAGTTCTACATAAAATGGAAAGGGCAGTCTTACTTACATTGTCAGTGGAAGACATTATCCGAGCTTCGTAGTGTAAGAGCTCACCTGGATATCTTCTGCTTACAATTTCTGTTTGTAATATTTGCTGTTTGTGTTTTATCTCTTTAGCCTATTTCTTTAGATGTGTGTTCACTTTACCTTTAAAATGACAGGTTAGTGGATTTAAAAAAGTTCTAAACTACATGAAAAGAGTGTCCGAGGAGCAGAGGTACAAGAGGTCACTATCGCGCGAAGAGGTAACAAAAAACTTTTGGCTTTTGCACTTTTGCGTTTTAACTCTTTGACAAGAAGCAAAGCACGGTAACTGTCAGTTGTATTGCATATCCAGACAATAAATAGTAACCAAACATTTGTCTTGAAGAGTGGAAGAGAAATGTATGTCCATGCTTAGGAAAATAATATTCACCATGATATGTTAACTACTATCAAGTACACCCTC
Organism: Triticum aestivum; assembly: GCF_018294505.1. Lineage (NCBI taxonomy): Eukaryota > Viridiplantae > Streptophyta > Magnoliopsida > Poales > Poaceae > Triticum > Triticum aestivum. The sequence continues at coordinate 81,062,378 of NC_057797.1, forward strand.
CGTTCCAAAATATAAGGTGTATTATTTTTTTTTCAAAAAGTACTTCTATAACTTCAACCAAGTTTGTAGAGAAAAATATCAACGTCTACAATACCAGATCCTTATCATTAGATTCGTCATGAAGTATATTTTTGTATTTTATTTATTTAGTATTGTAGATGTTGATATATTTTGCTATAAACTTGGTCAAATGTAGATACATTTTACTTATGGGAAAAGTAACACACCTTATATTTTGGAACAGAAGGAGTAACAATTAATGGATAGCATGTCACTGCATTTTTATAAATATCGAGATCTGTATTATGTGGTTCATAAATGACTGAAGTGTTTAATATTTCTAGTCTTGAACAAAATGTCGACTATTTGATATATTTATTCATCAACTCTATGCCTCTTCATCTATCAGGTTGAGGTGCATGATGTCGGCAAGGAAATGGAGTTGGACCTTATTAAGCAATATAGCCAGGTTTCACATTAATCCCAACTTTAGGCTATTAATAAACAGACTTATTTTTGTATTTGTACTCTGTCTTAAGTATCAATCTCCAGGTTGAACGGGTATTTGCTGATAGGGCAACCAAAGTGGATGGGGATGTTGTGGTGCCAGAATATTTAGTCAAATGGCAGGGACTTCCTTACGCAGAATCGACCTGGTAATTTTTATGACTTGATTCTGGGTTAGTCATTTTCGTAGCTATGATAATACTTTGCATGTGGATGTTTATTTGCGCTGACCCATTGAATGGAATGTCTATGGATATGTTAAATTCTTTGGTTGGCCCTGTACAGCTGTATCCATGCTTTTCTGTTGTATTCATGTTGCCCACATTATCTGTTGCCTTGCAGGGAAAAAGATACAGATATTGAATTTGCTCAAGAAGCAATAGATGAATACAGGGTAGGCATTCTATGTATCTAATCCACCGGTATTTCATAGCTACATAAGTTTGTATGTTATAATTGGGTTTACACTAAACAACAGGCCCGTGAAGTTGCCACTGCCATACTGGGGAAAACAGTTGATTTCCAAAGGAAGAAAAGCAAAGGTAGCGTTTCTATGCATAATCTGTGCTTGCATACTTGATGACTGAACTTGATAGTTTTTTTTGGCTTTGAGGACTAGTGTCTCCCCTGTGGATTGGAAATTTTCTCCCTTGTTGACCTAGAAAGCATAAATAATTTTAGAGATATATTCATTGTAAAATGGCATTTCCACCTTGTTTCCCATAAGTTACCAAATATTTATAGGTACTGTGTCATGTGATGCAATGAATGCTATCTATTTAGACTTTGCATTTCTTTTGTGGATTTTGACTTCCTGAGCACCATCACAAATTGACATTGTTGAATTATGTACTTATACTTAGGCGATCCATGGTCTGGTCTTGAGTTATCCGTTTCCTTGCGTTGCTGTATCACTATTCTTGAACTTCATCTAATACTAAGTTTATGTTACTCAGCTAGTTTGAGAAGGCTTGATGATCAACCAGAATGGCTAAAAGGAGGTAAACTTCGCGATTATCAGCTTGAAGGCCTAAACTTTCTCGTTAATGGGTATGTAAAATCTATAGATATGCATAACAAAAGCACGTTGCTTGCCAATCCATGCTCATTGATTCATTTGTAAAACAGGTGGAGAAATGATACTAATGTTATTCTTGCCGATGAGATGGGTCTGGGAAAAACCATTCAATCAGTTTCCATGCTTGGCTTCCTTCATGTAATTTTTTCACATGATCCTTGTTTTGCATGGTACCAGGATCTTTTTACTGATTAACTATACTTGGTATGTATCTTGCAGAATGCTCAAGAAATTAATGGCCCGTTTCTTGTCGTGGTGCCGCTCTCAACATTGTCAAATTGGGCAAAAGAATTTCGGAAGTGGCTACCTGACATGAATGTTGTAATTTATGTCGGAAATCGTGCTAGCAGAGAGGTAAAGCTCAGTAAATTTCTTACATGTCTTGCTTCTTTTGAGGTTTGCATGCAACTAAATGCCGTTTTCATATGTTGGCAACCCTTTTTTATTTATGACACCTAATGTTTCTAATTGTTGAATGTAAACATTATCACATACCGTCAATTCATGTAATTATTTAAGTTGCTGCTGGTTATAAAACATACTGGTTGTCCTTTAAACTCCTATATTATGTAAACTTGAAAGGAGCTTATTGTTATTTGTTTGAGCAAGCTTTTCTTGCATTGTGTTGCTGGTCATGTACTTGTCAGTTGTTCCACTTTGAAGGTACCGAGCTTTGCTATTCTGCTAGTTTGCCATCTGATGGGCTCACTGAACACTGTGATTGTGGTGCACACTTTGTTTTAGACACTGTTTTCATACAACCTTTGTTCTTCTTCTTTTATCCTCAATCCTAAGCAGTTGTGAGCGCTTCTTTTGATTAGTAGCTGCACGTAATTATTTGTAAGGAGCACAATTTGTTAATGGACAACAGCAGGGACCTACAGGTTGCTGCTGAGCATAGTTTAAATATTTTAAATACCAAGAACACATGCTCGTCAATCCTATCTTCTTTGTAACAATTAATTTAGCTTACGTGGTTCCATGCACATAAGTAAATGACCAGGTAGTCCGTGGTGCTCGATCTGCTGATTAAGGGCTTGTTCGGTTCCAACAAAATTGAAGGGGATTGAAGTGGATTGGGGTGGATTAAATCCCATACAAGTCAAAATCTCACTCAATCCCCTCAAAACCTCTCCAATCCCCTTCAGGAGAGGTTTAACCGAACAAGGCCTAAGGCAGAATCACAGCAGCAAAGGGGCATCTACTACCTAGTGGTTACCTAGAACATTTTTTCTTTTACAATTTCATTTTCAAGTCGCAAAGTATGTACCTTGGTGATTTGGACACCGCGGTAAAAATCAGACGTACTCAGTATTGAGTGTAGCACACGATCTTAATTTTCTTCCATGCTTTAGAAACAAGCAGAGAGAAATTAATAAGTGGGTAAAAATGGTCAGTGTTTACAGCGAAAATTTAGGGAACCAACACTTAATCCTGGTTTTCGTAGGGAGGACCCCAAAATCTATAATGTCTCTAATTATTTCAAAATCACAGTTTTAGCGCCTTGTTTACTGTTAGGATCCTAAAATGGGATAGTGGAGCTATCACTAGCTTTTTAGAACCTACTGAAACTTATATTTGCAGACTTCTGCAGAAGATGAGTATATCCTTTTACTATACCGAGCTTCATGAATGGTATAATTCATCTTTGTTGCGGCATATATCACATCGTGTGTGGGATGAATCCGTTTGCTAATCATGGATCTTGAGCAGATCAGAGCTCTGCATAATTTAGAACCGTTGCACATCATGTTTTGGCTACTATGTTTATATATATCTGCCAGGTTGTTTTTAGGCTATGTTACTTTGCTTGCTCATTTGGTTCCTGCTTTTCTTTCTATTTTCTGGACTTTGCATTCAAAAGTGTCAATTACCAATAAATATGCTTTTTTAAAGGGCATGTTCTTAGTTCCACACTTCCTAACGAGTTGTGTTCACCTTGCATTGTGCTTGACATTCTTCCTAATCCATTGGCGGCAGATGTGTCAGCAGCATGAGTTTTTTACAAATAAGAAGGGTGGGCGGCATGTAAAATTCCATACTTTGATTACTACTTATGAGGTGATACTTAAGGACAAAGTCGTCCTTTCAAAAATCAAATGGAATTATCTTATGGTTGATGAAGCCCACCGTTTGAAGAATTCTGAAGCATCACTGTATATTGCTCTTTTGGTACGGATATTCTCTTGAACTAAACGTAACAGCCTATGTATTGGGTAATTACCGCAAAAAGATAAAACTGTATTTGTTCTCTCAGGAGTTCAGCACCAAAAATAAGCTGCTAATAACTGGGACCCCTTTGCAGAACAGTGTTGAAGAGCTGTGGTATGTCCTTTTCTTATGCAGACTTGAGCTAGACATTTTTTTTAATATATGTTTGCATTGTTGCTAGGTACTTGTAATTTGATACTGCAATATGTGAGTGTGTAATTCAGAAGTGAAATGGGTTGCTTCAACTACTTGAAAAATAGTTCAACTTTTTTGAGAAGAAACATGGATGTTCATCGTAGTATAAAATGCACAGGTCTAAAGTTTGTGATAAAAATATGACCATGCATCCAGCACAAAAAAAACTGATTCAGCCTGCATGGTGAATAATATGATTTTGCAGGTGCAGAATATGTCTTTTTTTTGGTGCAAGACGCATGTTATTTTTTCATCATATTTGGAAGTGCATGTCATATTATGACTAATGATTATTTTATTTAGAAAATCAACTTCTTGAAGTGGATGAAAAAGAGAAAATACATAGTTTGTGTACAACCATGTGCGCAAAATTCAGGTTCCAAGTATGCTCATAGTTTTCTCCTGTTTTTTTGTTTGCAGGGCACTACTTCATTTCCTTGATCCAGTCAAATTTAACAGCAAGGATACTTTTGTTGAGAGATACAAAAATTTGAGTTCGTTTAATGAAACTGAGGTATTAATTTGTGAACGATGGTTTTGTATTGACCTGGATTGTATTCACAATTGTCCTATACTATTTGATAATCATTAAGTCTCTTTGTTTTGATCTTTTTGTAGCTTGCAAATCTTCACATGGAATTGAGGCCCCATATTTTAAGGCGAGTTATAAAAGATGTCGAGAAGTCTCTACCTCCAAAAATTGAGCGAATTCTTCGTATCGAAATGTCTCCCCTACAGAAACAGTATGTTCTCGTATTAACTTATACGTTCAATAATGCATTTCATTCCTCCTTGAAATGAACCTTTTTTATTTTTTTGCTAGATATTACAAGTGGATTCTAGAGCGAAATTTTCAGAATCTGAATAAAGGAGTTCGCGGGAATCAGGTATTAAATCATGAGTGTAATTTTTTATCAGTTTATTTATTTATCCAGTTGGTATCAACAATTCGTTTTTCTGTCAGTTTGTGCTGTTAAAGTGTTAAACAAATGGGTTTGTTTCGATATATTTTTGTGAAGAACCGCCACTTCACAGAACTGCTTGCATAGGTTGCTCATTATGTTAGTCTAACATGTAGGTTGGCCAATGTTGAAGATCCTGTATCTGCGAAATGGGAAACATTTGATAAATAGGGGTCTTGGACCATTGTTTCTTGAGCAATGATGTAATGCTTGATTATTATGAGAACCACATCTTGGTAGGATGGTTGTTAGTATATTTAAAATAGCAAATAATAGGCCTTTGAAAAATCCGTTGCAATATCTAAAGGAAGGCTTGGCCCCTCTGTGCATTATATTGCCCCTCTTATAGACAGAACTTAACTCAATTAGTGTGTTTATGCTGTGGAATTACTGAGCACTAAGTGTCTATCATCAGGTGTCACGGCGTCGGCCAAAGAAGGGCAATCTATGAATATCATTCTCTTGTTATCTAGGAATCTATGTTATTGTGTGTTTTTAAGAGGCATTTTTTTCTTATTCTACATATGCTCCCTCCGTCCCATGATATAAGAACGTTTTTGTCACTAGTGTGATGGCAAAAACACTCTTATATTATGGGACGGAGGGAGTAATTAATTGTAATAGCCTGTCTAGGGTTGCATATGCAAAGTATAATCTTTTTTAGATAGCTCTAGTTGCTTGGATATCATGTACTATTATTTTTTGTTTTTTGATGTTCATCGTTTATTCTGTAAACAATTGCTCTTCTTGTTCAGCATATTTGAGTTGCTATTTATACTAATTTGTCTGGCTGGCTGGATCATGATATATGCAGGTCTCACTTTTGAATGTTGTCGTCGAGTTAAAAAAGTGTTGCAACCATCCATTCTTGTTTGAAAGTGCTGATCATGGTTATGGTGGAGATAGCATTGGTGATCGCAATAAAGTTGAACGTATTGTTATGAGTAGTGGGAAGTTAGTTTTGTTGGACAAGCTACTGCTGAGACTGCGGGAGACTAATCATCGCGTGCTTATATTCTCTCAGGTTATTTATTATTTGCTTTCAAATGATGTAATTTTTCAGTTTTAGTTAGCAGAGCTATTATTAGTTTTGGATATATTATTCTAGTATCGGTACTGATAAAACCACCAATTCTTCTATTAACTATGTAATCCAACTGATGAAAATAACCAGCTTACAGATGTGAGTTGGATTAGTTGGCAGTGGACAGAATGTATTGTGTTACCATTACAGGAACCGCGTTCTTATAGCGCCAACATCAGTATATCGGACAATACATGTATAAATGGTTTCTGAATTTTCATCTTTCCAGATGGTGAGGATGCTGGACATCCTTTCTGAGTACCTATCCCTTCGAGGCTTCCAGTTTCAGAGGCTTGATGGCAGTACAAGAGCGGATCTTCGTCACCAGGCCATGGAACATTTTAATGCTCCTGGAAGCGATGATTTTTGTTTCCTTCTGTCTACACGTGCTGGTGGACTTGGTATTAATCTTGCAACAGCAGATACAGTGATAATTTTTGATTCAGATTGGAATCCTCAAAATGATCTACAGGTCCTCTAATCTATCTGTGACTATGATGTTATGGATGTTTTAATTGTTAAATAACATTTGCTTATCTTCCCTCTTTTTTTTTGTGCATCCTGATGTGATGCTAGGCAATGAGTAGGGCACATAGGATTGGGCAACAAGATACTGTCAACATCTATCGTTTTGTCACCTGCAAAAGTGTTGAAGAGGATATATTAGAGCGGGCAAAGAAAAAAATGGTGCAGACACCGAATGTGTTCGTATAGTGTTCAAATGAAAATACATGAGATGTGTTTAATTTATTTTACTTATTTATTTCAGGTTCTTGATCACTTGGTGATTCAGAAGCTGAATGCTGAGGGCAGGCTCGAGAAGAAAGAAACCAAAAAGGGTGGCTCCATGTTTGATAAGGTAGTATTTTGCCTAAGCTGTCTTGTTTTCGTGGGTTAGTTTGGATGACAACTTGTCTAGTATATGTTGGTGTAGAAATTCTCTTAGTTACTTGTTAACTAGATATGTTTTAATTTTGTTTATGCTTTAATGTTTTACATGCACTTGCATTGTTGTTTTTGTTGTGATATAGCTTGTAGCCTTAGTGCAGGTTCATTGACTTCCATTATAGCATGCATTTGGCTTCTGCCCTAGTGTACACATTCCCTAGACAGTATATAAAATGGACATCCGATCTGCGAAATTCAGTGGGGAAAACGTTTTACCTTGAATTGTTGAGTCTCTTACTAGTGGACACATTTGGAGTATTTCTTTCTTCTTGCTCTAGTGATGAAATCCATATCATTTGGCAGAATGAACTTTCAGCCATACTGAGGTTTGGGGCAGAGGAGTTGTTCAAAGAAGAGAAGACTGATGAAGAGACCAAGAGGAAGCTTGAGAGCATGGACATTGATGAAATACTTGAGAGAGCTGAGAAAGTTGAAACAAAGGCTGCTGAAGGGGAAGAAGGAAATGAGCTTCTTAGTGCTTTCAAGGCATGTGACAGGGCACAACCATAAACTGATGCAGAGCACAGAAATTATTGTGCATTAATGTTTCTTAGTATTTTGGATATGTTATTAATTGTTTTAAGTATTTTGGTTAGGTTGCTAATTTTTCCAGCGGTGAGGATGATGCCTCATTCTGGAGTAGACTAATACAACCAGATCCCGCAGATATGGGTCAGGTATTTATTTGGACATCTGATTCAGTTCTTGCTTGCCATCAACTTAACCAGAGAGTAATAGAATGTGTTCTGCAGGAAACTTTAGCACCTCGTGCTGCACGGAATAAAAAGAGCTATGTGGAGGATCACCAACTCGACAAAAATAGCAGCAGGAAAAGGCGAGCGGTTGACGCACAAGAAAAGCCAAGGCGGCGTTCCAGCAGAACAGTCGACACAATGGTTTCGTTACCATTTATTGATGGAGCAGTCGCTCAAGTACGGAACTGGTCATATGGAAATATGCCTAAGAAGGATGCCTCCCGCTTTGTTCGAGCGGTAATCTCCGCCCACTACCAGCATATTTGATTCTTCTGCTTCTCTGATTGATTATATTTGCACATATCCTGAAGTATGCATTATATATCTTAGTTCCACGGTTATTATAACAATACGATCATGAGATCTGTTACATTATAGGTTCTCATCTTGTTTTATTAGAGATGTTCTGCAACTAGATAATTTTAGTTATTAACGTGTCAGTGTGCGACCATCAAAGTATATTTGCCTCTTTTTTCCTGCTACCTTGGTCTTTTAACTCCTACTTAGTTACTTCCTCTGTAAACTAATATAAGAGCGTTTAGATAACTAAAGTAGTGATCTAAACGCTCTTATACTAGTTTACGGAGGGAGTACTTGTTATTAAATGGAATGGTCATAATTTTAGTTATCAATGCATTTATTACACTATAAATGTGAACTGTGGGTTAATTTTATTTTATTGGTGCGTATAATTACATGGTCACTGCAAGTTTTGGTACCAGTACTATGTTTTTTCTGTTCAGTTTTCTGAAATTTGTATGACAATTTGTATGCAAAATTTGTAGATTGCATTGTATTGTTTCAGGAGCTATATATGTGGTCGGCGTATTTTCTCCAGCTTCATCTATCTAATTCTTATGGTGAACTTCAGGTTAAAAAGTTTGGAAATCCAAGCCAAATTGGCTTAATTGTGGATGATGTTGGTGGTGCAATAGCAAAGGCTCCATGTGAAGCACAAATTGAGCTGTATGAGTCACTCATTGATGGCTGTCAGGAAGCTGTGAAAGAGAACACAGACATCAAGGTATATTTCATTGTGATGCCTTAGAGAAAATGGTCCTCCCTCCGATCCATATGTAGTCGTTTCCTTGTGCGTTATCTTCCTTTATTGAGTTCAGTTCATTGTACTTCAAATATAGGGCACAGTGTTGGATTTTTTTGGTGTACCAGTGAAGGCCTATGAGTTGTTGGCTCGTGTTGAAGAGCTTCAATGCTTGGCAAAGCGCATCGCACGTTACAAAGATCCAGTTAGACAATACCGGATCCAATCACCTTACAAAAAGCCACAGTGGTCAGCAAGCTGTGGATGGATTGAAAGTAATTGCTGTTTGACTTAGCTTCTGTAAAAATGTTTGAGAATATGAGCTCATAAATCTTTTTATATCTTTAGCTGATGATGCAAGATTGCTGCTTGGAATTCACTGGTATGGTTATGGAAACTGGGAGAAGATACGATTGGATGCAAAGCTTGGGCTGACAACAAAAATTGCACCAGCAACACTTGGTGAGAGAGAAACATTTTTACCACGCGCACCAAATTTGGATAATCGTGCTAGTGCTCTCCTGCAAAAGGTACTCTCCCTGACCTTTCATCCTCTTCCATGTGTGCGGTTGTGCTTGTTTGTATGCTGTTTATGTGCAAGTGCATCTTACGTTGCATATTCTGTATGTGAAGCGCACATCTGCATTTTCTAGAGCTAATATAAAATCGGAAGGTTGAGGTTGTCTATTTTGCTCATGTTTGGATGTCGAGTCAGATGTGATTAATTAATTATTGATGTTAAGCTAGCATCTGAACCTCTTTATGCCCTGATCCATGCTTTTGAAGTTTTCTGGTTCCACCAAGATTAGTGGTACCATTCTGCTCACAATATCCCTGTACACATACTTACTGATATGATTTTTTTTTTCAAGCAACTCGTGAGCTTTTTTTTTGCTTCACTATCAGTTCTTCTGTTTGACAGCCATTTTTTTTTGAAAAATATAAATCAAAGCTTGATTTGAATTCTGTATCTTTTTCTATATGCAATAGTTGTATCTTTTGCATGTGTCCAACTTTGACAATTTAATCCATTGACAAGAAAATTCTGCTTTTCTAGGAATATGCCAATCTGAGTGGAAAGAGCTCAAAAGCCAAAGGAGGTGCTAGCCAAAAAGTCAATAATGAAAACGGTGGTGCTCGATCGTTTAAAGGCCGGCAAAAAGATGCAAAACCACAAGAGGATATTAAGTCGAACAAAGATGACATTAAGAAACGCAAGGTGGTGGAAGAAGCTGAAGCAAGAGAAGAGGGTGAAATTTCAGAGTCTGAAGAACAGATTAAATATCGTTTGGAAAAGGAGGAAAAGTGGCTGGAATGGTGCTCTGAAGCTTTGGATGAAGAGCAGGACATATTGAAACGCCTCGATAGGTTACAGAATACAAGTTTAAATCTTCCGAAGGAAAAGGTTTCTGCTTTATATCTTGATATTGACAATCTATTCTTAAAATGCTCTACTGCCACTCTAACCTTATAAGCATGTGTGCAGGTTCTTTCAAGAATTCGCCGGTACCTCCAGATAATCGGTGAAAAGATTGGAAAAGTCGCTGCCCAACATGTAGAATCGTACAAGCAGTCCCGTAAGTGTTGGTAGCTCCTACCTTTTTGTAGGAAGCATATGTGATGAATAATTTGATTGTTTTTTTTTTTGAGAAAACGCAAAGGACCTTTGCGCTTTATTACATTGAAAAGATAGGGGTACAATTATAATCCTTCTAGGATTTGAGTTTTACAAAACCAACAGTCTAAGGCCGTGTTTGGAATGTCGTTTTCCTTCTAAACACACTCGTATAGAAAATACAGGTGTCCGCCCGTCGTTTTGGTTTCCGGTTGGAAATAGCTCTGGGCCGGTATTTTACACCTGTAAGTTATATACACCTGTATAAGATTACACCCATACCAAGCGCGGCCTAATCAGTGGACATCCCAGGATGGGGTCAAACAACCCTGAGCCCTTGAGCCCCAGCCTTTGCCCAGCATTGGACCTTGTCCTTGATCTTGTCCAGTAGCCCATCGACCGAAGGTCTTGCATTGTCGAAGACGCACTCGTTCCTGTGCTTCCAGATCATCCATATTCTAGAGACATTCTTGAGACATTCATATTCATGAACATTCTAGAGACATTCTTTCATGAACATTGATATTCCTTTTTTTTTTCCGGAACTTATATATGCTGTCAAAAGATACCTATCTAAACAATTGCATTGTTTGCAGGTATGACCACAAGATTATGGAATTATGTGGCAAGATTTTCAAATATGTCTGGGGAGCAATTGTGTGATCTCTATTTAAAAGTTTGTCAGGACCAAATGGAAGCTGGAGTCGGCCCCTCACATGGTGGCAATTTTGCACCCGCTCCTAACAGAGGTTCTTCAAATCAGCCTCATCCTCCTAGAAACCAAAGGTCAACAAGGTCTTTCCAGCACACTCCCGAGCCTCTTAATAATGGTGAAAACACTGGGAATTCGGAAGCCTGGAAGCGCCGGAGGAGAGCTGATCAGGATAATCAGTTTGACACCCAAACGATGTATCAACCTCCTCCATTTATGGCAAATGGTAACAGGTCCCAGGAATCTAGCAGTTCTGCTGGTATTCTTGGTTGGGGTCCAGTCGAAATGAGACGATATGGCACTGAAAGATCAAAGAGAGGTGTTCATCCCAGTCGTTTCCCTGCCGGGCATGGGCCTTTGCTTTAGCTGAAGTAGTCAGCTTTGTCAATTCCTAGAGTCTTCAGCTTCTATGCAGGTAGAAGTGGAGAATTGAAATTCTTTTTAGGCAAGACAAAAGAATAAGCTGTCAAAATCTTGTCTGGATCACAGCTTGGAGTCTGTGCCTTGAAGAAACGGCTGATGTGCACAGAAGATTCCTGACACTGAAACAAATACATGGGTCTTGTAAACCGCCAAGAGGAAGAGTCTTGAAAATTTTGTCGGTCCAGTTTTGTGGTCTAATAGAAGAAGAAAATTTCCGTTGGGGTCTTTAAGAAGGTTCATCTCAAACAAATGATCTATAGTTCAGTCTCAATACATGTACTGTAAAAGTACGGTCTTTTACAGTGCATTATATATAATGAAAATTTGGTTTAGTTGGACATTCTCTCTGTCTCTCTCTTCCCCGTGTGCTCACATGTTCCAGATGTTTTTGCAAATATGATTTTGTTGTTGATGTAACAAATCAACTATCACCAAAGAACTAGGCATGGACCACCGGGGCGCGTGGAAGTTAGCTATCCACATGCCTGCCAGAACCATGAGTTGGTTTTGAGATCTTATGGATTTCAGAGTAACTGCATTTCCATCTTTTGTCCCAGGTCCTGTGGTACCGGTGAACTGAGGAAAGCTTGCCATACTTGTTGGTAACCTGGCTGATTGGGTTATCGTAAAACTTTTCTGACTTGTATTTCCTCGAAGCTGTAGGTTTCTTTGGCATTCTCTATTCATGAATCATAAAACGCACACATCTTTTATCATCAGTGTTGGCTGCAAATCATTCAGCGATGCAGCCGTTTTGAAATTGTGGAGTTTGTGGTTGCACTGGCTCTTTTTTAATATTGTGCTTGCACTGTAAACTTGGAATTTTGTGTAAATGGTAGAAGTATATTATTAGTCGGATGGGTCACAGCATTGTAATATGCAGCAGGGAGTCCAAATTTGAAGTTGATAGCACTACAAGGCGCTCCTGCGCTCCCTTCTGTCACCGCCGCCCGGTGCTTGGAGGAGCTGTGTGGATTTTAGATCCGTGGCTTGGGTGATTCTCTCGTCCTCCCTTCTTGCATCATCCGATGCTCCTTCGGGTTCTGTCCGATCCATGGTCTATGCCAACAGAGCTGGCGCATCTCATCGTGGTCGTTGTTAGTTCTGGGGGCTATCCCGTACCTCCTCCAAGCTCCCATGCTTAGGATCCTCTTGTAGACTTTGCTCTTGCATTTGGTACCTTCGTCAAGTTGCTCCCGCGGCGGGCGATGCCCTTCGTGCGTTGGATGTGTTCGTCGGTTGGCTCCGGGTTTTGGTTAGCTTGGATTCTTTGTTCGTAGTTTGGTTACGAATTACCCGGCTCGTCGGCATTCGCCAGATGGGTATGGGGCAGACCCCCTTCCTCTCTGTATCTGCGTCTCATGCTTTGCTTGAGTAATAGTAGTAGCAAGGAGATTCCCCCCAAATCATTCATGATTAAAAAAGCCCGCGACGCCGAGGCACGAGACCAACGGCTCTGTTATTCTTTGGCATATGCCGTGTGCGCACACTGCCAAAGCTCCGGACAAACGGCACGCAGCGGTAGCCGCTACGGAACAGAGAGGCCAATACCCTACACTGCCACAGTGCCACTGTTGCTCGCAGGGAAAAACCATAATAAACTAACCAAAGAACTGAACCTTGGGATCGAATCGTGCAGTGTTCTACTCCATGCCCTGTTTGCGGCTGCTGTTTCAGCTTCAAGCAGTGCTGCAGGACTCTGCTCGATCCATCTGTTCGTCGTCGCACACTCGCACAGATGAGCTCCCTCGCAGGTAAGCACTGTACTTTTCTCACCCCTCCCATGCACGTTGCTGCGTAGTAGCTACATCAGCATTGCTACAATGCTACTACAAGAGCTGGGGAATCTCACTGCGACGCAATGCTCCGTGATTTATGCTTCAGGTTCCTGGGTGACGCTGATGAACTTGTGTGGGAGCCCGGCTTGTTGCGACCAGGGTGTCCTCAGACAAGTATTCGACGCCTCCACCTGCGCGAACCACCTGGTGGAAACCGGCATCGTCGTGCCGCTCGCCCTCGCGCTCCTGCCCCGGTTCGTCGTCCGACTCCCCGAGAGCAGAGCATCCTCTGCACACCGGCGGCTTCTCAGGCCCTGTTCGCCGCTGCAGCTGGCAGCCGTGTCGTTCAATGGCTGCTTGGGGTTGTTTCACCTCGTCCTAGGACTCTGGATGCTGCTGGGGAGCAACTTCGACAACAATCCAGATGCCTCTACTTACCTGCCGCACTGGTGGTTTGTGACGCTGTCACAGGGATTTAGCTTGCTCCTTGCCGGCTTCGCTTTCTCTGCCGGGAGCCGGTTCCTCGGGCCGGCGTTCGCTCGGTCATGGTCGGTCTTGCTGACCGTCTATGCGGCGTTCGTCTCCTGTTCCTCGGTTGTCGCCATTGTTGCGGAGAAGACGGTCACTGTTAAGGACTGCTTGGATCTCCTGTCCCCGCCAGGCGCAGTTATGTTTCTCATCTACAGCATCCAGAGCAGCCATGACGAAGAGGGACATGAAGATGAAGGATTATACAAGCCACTGAAGACTGCTGATACAGCTGACAGTGATCAATCTTCAGAGAGCACCCACCAGAAGGTGACTCCCTTTGCCAGAGCTGGTATGTTGAGCCAGATGACATTCTGGTGGCTCAACCCTCTGATGAAGACGGGCTACCAGAAGCCCCTCGACGACAAAGACATGCCGCTATTAGGCGCCGCAGACCGGGCACAGAGCCAGTACTCGATGTTCTTGGAGAAGCTGACCAACAACAAGAAGAAGCAGACGTCACATGATGGCACACCACCATCAATCCTCTGGGCTATCGCTTCTCATCACAAGTGCGGGATCATGGTCTCGGGTCTCTTCGCCCTGCTCAAGGTGCTCACCTTGTCCACAGGCCCGCTGCTTCTGAGGGCATTCATCAACCTGTCAACCGGGAAAGTGACCCCTAATTCCAAGCATGAAGGCTATATGCTGGCCACGCTCATGTTCATCTGCAAATGTTGCGAGTCGCTGTCGCAGAGGCAGTGGTACTTCCGCACGCGGAGGCTAGGGCTCCAGGTGAGGTCACTCCTCTCGGCGGCCATCTACAGGAAGCAGCAGAAGCTATCGAGCTCGGCGAAGATGGCGCACTCCTCCGGGCAGATCATGAACTACCTCACCGTCGACGCGTACCGGGTCGGGGAGTTCCCGTACTGGTTCCACCAGACATGGACGACGGTCGTCCAGCTCTGCATCGCTCTGGCGATCCTTTACAGCGCGGTCGGCGCCGCCATGGTCTCGTCCCTGGTCGTCGTCGTCATCACCGTGCTCTGCAACGCTCCGTTGGCCAAGCTGCAGCACAGGTTCCAGAGCAAGCTGATGGAGGCGACGGACGCGAGGTTGAAGGCCATGTCCGAGTCACTGGTGCACATGAAGGTGTTGAAGCTCTATGCGTGGGAAGCTCACTTCAGGAAGGCCATTGAGGAGCTGAGGGAGGTCGAGTACAGGTGGCTGTCGGCGTTCCAGCTTAGCAGGGCGTACAACAGCGTCCTCTTCTGGTCATCGCCTGTCTGGGTCTCGGCGGCGACATTTCTGACATGCTACTTTCTGGAGATCCCTCTTGATGCCAGCAACGTCTTCACCTTCATCGCTACCCTGCGCCTGGTGCAGGACCCCATTCGGGCCATACCGGAGGTTCTTGGAGTCGTGGTGCAGGCTAAGGTTGCTTTCACTCGGATAGAGAAGTTTCTAGGTGCACCTGAGCTGAATGGACGAGCTAAGGAGAAATGCTCCTCTGTGGGCATCGGTTACCCGGTAGCGATGAACTCGTGCGGGTTCTCGTGGTGCGAAGATCCATCAAAACTTAATCTGAAGGATGTAAATTTGGTGGTTAAAGCAGGGGAGAAGGTTGCCATTTGTGGAGAGGTTGGGTCAGGAAAGTCGACGCTTTTGGCTGCGATACTCGGAGAGGTCCCGAGAACTCAAGGCACGGTAATAATGCATTTTAGTAACAACTCTTCATTTTTATATCTTCAGTTGAGGACCTAGGTTTATCAAATGGAAAAGAAAAGATTTATCAGTTCATAAGGCTACGATCGATGTGACAATAAGCTTCAATCATGTGTAAAATGTTCATCAGGTTCAAGTCTGCGGGAAAATAGCATATGTGTCACAGAACGCATGGATCCAAACAGGAACCGTGCAGGAGAATATCCTCTTCGGGTGTCGTATGGACAGCCAAAGATACCAGGAAACACTCGTGAGGTGCTCGCTGGTGAAGGACCTCGAGATGTTGCCATATGGAGACGATACTCAGATCGGGGAGAGGGGAGTGAACCTCAGTGGCGGTCAGAAGCAGCGCCTTCAGCTTGCTCGTGCGCTGTACCAAGACGCAGATGTCTATCTCCTCGATGACCCTTTCAGCGCCGTCGATGCCCATACAGCAACCAGCCTCTTCAATGTAAGGGTCACCATTATCACAAGGTTTGCAGAGTGCTTAACGATTTTAGTAGCAAACTCTTGTGTAAATTAAGTTGCTATTGACTTATATGTGAGATGCAGGAATATGTCATGGGCGCTCTTTCAGACAAGACTGTTCTTTTGGTTACCCACCAAGTCGATTTTCTACCCGTCTTCGACTCCATTATGGTCTCTCTTTCACACACATATCTATAATGGTCTCTCTGTAAGTTTTTGTTCGTGTTATCATCTAAACTAGTGGCAATTTTTAACAGCTGATGTCAGACGGGGAGGTTATTCGGTCGGCACCTTATCGAGATCTATTCTCTGACTGTCAAGAATTCAAAGACCTTGTAAATGCCCATAAGGATACTATTGGGGTTTCAGATGTTGATAACAATGTTGCTCCTCATAGAGCAAACGGAACATCAACAAAGGAGAAGCATAATATCTATGGAAGTGGATACACAAAGTCTGAGAAGCCATCACCAGCACACCAACTGATCAAGGAAGAGGAAAGAGAGACAGGAGACACTGGACTTAAGCCCTACATGATTTACCTGCGCCAGAACAGAGGCTTCATGTATGCCTCTCTGTGTGTCATTTCTCACATGATCTTCATAGCGGGGCAAATAGCGCAGAACTCTTGGATGGCGGCGAATGTCCAAGATCCCCGTGTCAGTACACTGAGGCTAATCACGGTGTACATTGTTATCGGACTTTGCACGATGTTGTTTTTGCTATCAAGATGTCTATCGGTTGTTGTTCTCGGGGTCCAGACATCGAGATCCTTGTTTTCCCAGTTACTTGATTCGTTGTTCCGTGCACCGATGTCCTTTTATGATTCTACTCCTCTAGGGCGGGTCCTTAGCCGGGTAAGAATTCTTGAATAGATGGCAAATATGTTGAAATTCTGTTTCACATTCCGACGTTTTTAATGATGGGCCAGCTCTGTTTTCCCTTGTAATGCAGGTCTCTTCCGATTTGAGTACTGTCGACCTTGATGTCCCATTCGCGTTTATGTTTAGCCTTAGCGCCAGCTTGAATGGATACAGCAATCTGGGGGTATTGGCTGTTGTTACATGGCAAGTTCTATTTGTGTCAGTGCCAATGATAGTTTTGTCAGTTAGGCTACAGGTAACTGGTTTTGTTACAGTTATATTTGGCAGTAATTATTTCATTCACCAGCAGATGTATTCTGTTGCTTTTTTCATCCAAAGGTGAATTAGTCAACCGTTTTCCATTGATGGTTTCCGATGATCTGTCATGTTTTTTCCTTTTTTTGCCATGCAGAGATATTACTTAGCCTCTGCTAAGGAACTTATGCGGATCAATGGCACTACCAAGTCCGCTCTAGCAAATCACCTAGGCGAATCGATTTCAGGGGCTATAACCATAAGGGCCTTCGAGGAAGAAGATCGTTTCTTTGATAAAAATTCTGATCTTGTTGACAAGAATGCTATCCCATACTTCTACAACTTTGCAACAACAGAATGGCTGATTCAACGCCTTGAAATAATGAGTGCTGCAGTCCTTTCTTTTTCTGCATTTCTCATAGTTCTTCTTCCTCCAGGAACTTTTAGCCCTGGTGAGTAGCTTGTGCTAAGCACAAGCACCAAAAGCATTTGTTATGAAGAGATCAACATTACAATCAAGAAACTAATTACTTTTATTCCTGCAGGTTTTGTGGGAATGGCATTGTCGTATGGTCTTTCCCTAAATATGTCTTTTGTTTCCTCTATTAGAAAGCAATGCACCTTTGCGAATCAAATAATATCTGTGGAACGGGTGGACCAGTACATGGACATAAAAAGTGAAGCAGCAGAAGTCATCGAAGAAAACCGGCCGGCACTAGATTGGCCTCAAATTGGTAGTGTGGAGATTAGAGATTTGAAGGTAATGAATCAAAAATATAAATATATACATGTGTGCCTTAAGAGGTGAAAACCTTTAGGATTAATTGTAACAGATTGTGGTATAAACATTTTGTTTGTCAGATTAGGTACAGAAAGGATGGTCCCCTTGTACTGCATGGAATCAGTTGCAAGTTTGAAGGTGGAGATAAAATTGGTATAGTTGGTCGAACAGGAAGTGGGAAAACAACATTAATTGGCGCATTGTTTCGTATTGTCGAACCATCTGGAGGGAAAATAATTATTGACTCTTTGGACATCACTTCTATTGGCTTACATGACCTGCGTTCACGTTTGGGCATCATCCCACAAGATCCGACACTTTTTCAGGGCACTGTAAGATATAATCTAGATCCTTTTGGGCAATTCTCAGACCAACAAATATGGGAGGTAATATATGTAATGATACATAAATTTTTATGTTGCTTTTCTTATCTTATTCAATCATCAGACGACTTAACCATGGCAATTTAGCTCAGTTATCAAGGTAATATATATAACAGTTTCAGAAATTTCACCACGTTGTCAAACTGAATTAAGGGCATCTCAGATGACAAGTTACCATTCTCCTTTTATGTCCCTTGCACATCTTAAAAGGAATCACCATAGTTATCTTACCTTCTATTCTGTTGCAGGTTCTTGATAAATGTCAACTTCTCGAAGCTGTCCAGGAGAAAGAACAGGGATTGGATTCACTTGGTAGGAAATTCCATCTGCATATGCGCTTTAGTTTCCGGAGTTCATTTTTTCTGTTCCTAAGAAACTGCGAAAATAGCAAGCTATACCTCAGCCATTTCAAAGTTCAAAATAGGATGAACATACGCGTGCTACTCAATTTTCCGTCAGTAGTCCTAGGCGCACTAGATATATCTGTTTGCTAGCTCAATTTCTGAAACTGTGTAATGGTCCATATTACTGATCAAGATCATTGTCATACAGTCGCGGAAGACGGGTCGAACTGGAGCATGGGCCAAAGGCAGCTCTTCTGTTTGGGGCGCGCACTTTTGAGAAGGTGTCGTATCTTAGTTCTTGATGAAGCCACGGCCTCTATAGACAACGGAACAGATGTTGTTCTTCAGAAGACTATCCGAAAAGAATTCAAACAATGCACCGTTATTACAGTGGCACACCGTATACCGACAGTTATGGACTGTGACATGGTACTTGCAATGAGCGACGGTATGCTTTCCTATATCACCAACATAATAGAGCTACAGTGATTCGCTTATTGTTAGTCTTATTGAAGGGCACAAAATTAATACGGAATATAGATCATACTCGGAACTAAAATGCACTGTGGATTCTTTTTCCCTAACACTACTCAAGCTTTTTTTGGCACCAATTAGTGGATGCTAACTTCACTAGTTTCATACAGTGACCCGCCTTTTTCTGTTGTATTATCGTAGTCTTGCAAAAACATTTTTCTAAGATGGGACTACATCATATATTTCCATAGTCTGTACTAATGATGCATATAATCTTTCAGGGAAAATAATGGAGTATGACAGACCTACAAACCTAATGGAAACCGAAGGATCTTTCTTCCGTGAGCTGGTGAAGGAGTATTGGTCATACACATCAAACGGAAATATATAGGGCATTTTGTTTTGGGTCCGTCTATATTACATCTAGATGTGAGATAATATCTCACATCTAATATGACATCATCCTATATTGTGGACCCTTCCATTGACAGCTATGATCTGTTCCTTCCTCCGTTTCCAACTTTATTTCTTCACGCTGTTTGTTTGTCCTGGTTGTGTGTTTGTTTGTCAAAGACCAACCCACCCCCACCCCAGCCTACCCCAAACAGCCCTTGTGGACAAAAGGCCCTTGTTTTTTGTTTCTGTTTTTTTGTCCCCTATTTTTTCTACTTGTTGGTCACATTATTCCTCCTCCCTGCTTTTCTTTCTTTCTTTCTTGTCCTTGTTCCTGTGTGTCGCACGATCTAGAGAAGCAATCCTTTGCTTTGCTCAGTCCTGGGCTGGCCCTTCTCCAGGTTTTGGAATGATGCATGGAATGGATGAAGTTTGTATATGTGTGCATATACAAGAGACAAAATAGATAGTGAGACGTGTGCTATCAGTGCATGCATGCATAGCTAGCTATCTTTCATGTACGCAATTTTTTTTTTGAAACCTTCTATATACCGATGTGACAAATGGATGGATGATAGTGTTTGGAAAACCGTATATGATAAACATGAATTATATAAAAGGAAATAAAAAATTACGAATAACACTTCAGTACATCGTGCAGGTTCAGTAGGACAATCATACCAAAGTTCAGTACAGGTTTATCATATACGGTTTCAGTTGGACATTGCGACTCCACAGCAAAACATATATATGCAACAGGATTAGCCAAAAAAATGGCTAATTCTGGTAGCTAGCCTATATACATGGCAAAAACACGTGTACCACAAAAAAAATAGAATGAAAACTTCTCTAAAACTTAGAAGGTAATACATTACTGTTGTACTTGAAAAAAAAAGTATCGACACAACATCAAACCAGGCCTTCAACTTGATGTGTCCATCCCAGGAAAATGAAGGCAGGCATCTCAACTACGAAACTACACACCCGAGTTGCGAGTCGAGGGTGGACTTACAACGAGGGCAACTACAAAACTATATGCCTGAGTTGCGAGTACATGGTTGACTTGCAACTAGGGCGATTACAAACTACATCCCTCGAGTTGCAAGATGGGGGTGGACTTGCAACTGGAATGAAAACCAAAACAACACCCCTCTCCCCGAGTTGCGAGTCAAGGGTGGACATGCAATCGGGGCAATTACAAACTACATCCCTCGAGTTGCGAGTCGGTGGTGGACTTGCAACTAGTTGATTACAAACTACATCCCTCGAGTTGCGAGTCGGCGGTGGACTTGCAACTGGGGCAATTAGAAAACTACATCCCCGAGTTGCGACTACATGGTTGACTTGCAACTGGGGGTGAAAACAAACAACACCCCTCCTCCGAGTTGCGAGTCGAGGGTGGACTTGCAACTGGATAGACAGAAACCCCTAGTTGCAGGTCGAGGGTCTAGTTGCAACTACCATGAAACAAGGAGAAAAGACAACACCCCTCGAGTTGCGAGTCGAGGGTGGACTTGTAACTACGACAACTACAAAACTACATCCCCGAGTTGCAAGTACATTGTTGACTTGAACTTGGGGCAATACAAAACTACATCCCTCGAGTTGCAACTCGGGGCGGACTTGCAACTAGGGTGAAAACCAAAACAACACCCTCCGAGTTGCGAGTCAAGGGTGGACTTGCAACCGGGCCGACCGAAACCCCTAGTTGCAGGTCAAGGGTCTAATTGCAACTACCATAAAACAAATACAAAAGACAACACCCCTCGAGTTGCGAGTCGAGGGTGGACTTGCAACCAGGGCAACTACAAAACTACATCCCCGAGTTGCAAGTACATTGTTGACTTGAACCTGGGGCAATACAAAACTACATCCCTCGAGTTGCAACTCGGGGCGGACTTGCAACTAGGGTGAAAACCAAAACAACACCCTCCGAGTTGCGAGTCAAGGGTGGACTTGCAACCGGGCCGACCGAAACCCCTAGTTGCGGGTCAAGGGTCTAATTGCAACTACCATAAAACAAATACAAAAGACAACACCCCTCGAGTTGCGAGTCGAGGGTGGACTTGCAACTAAGGCAACTACAAAACTACATCCCCGAGTTGCAAGTACATTCTTGACTTGAACCTGGGGCAATACAAAACTACATCCCTCGAGTTGCAAGTCGGGGTGGACTTGAAACTAGGGTGAAAACCAAAACAACACCCCGACTTGCGAGTCAAGGGTGGACTTGCAACCGGGCCGACAGAAACCCCTAGTTGCAGGTCGAGTGTCTAATTGCAACTATCATGAAACAAATACAAAAGACAACACCCCTCGACTTGCGAGTCGAGGGTGGACTTGCAACTAGGGCAACTACAAAACTACATCCCCGAGTTGCAAGTACATCGTTGACTTGAACCTGTGGCAATAAAAACTACATCCCTCGAGTTGCAAAGTCGGGGTGGACTTGCAACTAGGGAGAAAACCAAAACAACACCCCTCGAGTTGCGAGTCAAGGGTGGACTTGCAACCGGACCGACAGAAACCCCTAGTTGCAGGTTGAGGGTCTAATTGCAACTACCATGAAACAAATACAAAAGACAACACCCCTCGAGTTGCGAGTCGAGGGTGGACTGGCAACTAGGGCAACTGCAAAACTACATCCCCGAGTTGCGAGTACATTGTTGACTTGAACCTGGGACAATACAAAACTACATCCCTCGAGTTGCAAGTCGGGGTGGACTTGCAACTAGGGAGAAAACCAAAACAACACCCCCCGAGTTGCGAGTCAAGGGTGGACTTGCAACCGGGCCGACAGAAACCCCTAGTTGCACACCGAGGGTCTAATTGCAACTACCATGAAACAAATACAAAAGACAACACCCCTCGAGTTGCGAGTCAAGGATGGACTGGCAACTAGGGCAACTATAAAAACTGTTGAACAAGTATTAAAACTTGCTACTAGGGTGTATTTGAAAAATGTCGAATAAGTATTAAAAAATATTGAATGATGAGCAAGTATTTGACAATGCTGAATAAGTATCAAAATTGTTGAACAAGTATTTGAAAAATATTGAACGAGTATTTGAAAATGTTGAACAAGTATAAGAAAATGTTGAACAAAAAGTATTTGAATTTTTTTGAATAGGTATTTGAAAAATGTTGAACGAGTATTTAAAAAGTGTTGAACGAGTATTAGAAAAAATGTTGAATAAGTGTTCGGACAATGTTGAACATGTATACAAAAAATGTTGAATGAGTATTTGAAAGTGTTGCACGGGTATTAAAAGGTTAAACAAGTATTTCAAAAATGTTGAATAAGCGTTCGGACAATGTTGAACAATTATAAAAAAAATGTTGATCACTTATTAAAAAATGGTTTTGACATATACGGAAATGTAGATTAAAAACGAAAACAAACATAAGAAAAAAAGGAAAACAAAAAATAGAATGAATCAAAAAACAAAGAAAAGCCCTGTAAAAACAAAAAGAAAAAAAATAAACGAAAGGAAAAAAATAAAAACAAATGCAAAAAAGGATGGGAAAAATGGAGAACAAAAAAAAAATCAAGACGAAACAAAAGGAAAGAAACGGCTCGATCCGCTTCAAGTACTGTGCGTCCCTTTAGTTAGCACAAACTGTAGGATGACAAGGTGGCTGGGGCGCTAGCTTTCTTTTCTATGACACGGGTTCGATCCCTCAAGCTCCGCTTTTCCTTCTCTTTGAACTTAACAAGTTCGTGAAAATGGGCCGGGCCGGTCCAGTAACAACGACGACCGCGAAATCTGTCGACGCGAGTCTCCGCGGACAACGAAAGCACCAGCGACGAGGGCAAATCCAACGAAGCATAACAGAAAACGTACGCGCGAATCTTAAAGACAGGAGAACATCCAATGGCTATGGACTTAGATGTGAGATAGCTATTTCACATCTAGATGTGAAATAGCAAATCTGTTTTGTTTATTCACAAGATTCTAGCAAGGCAATAATAAGAAAGCCAACAGAATTTGACAGGAATTCATGTACGTAGAAACAGAGGAATCCAAGTAACATACTTCTAGTGCTAAATTTATGCGACCCTACCACTGACACCGTATCGCGCTTTTAGTAGGAACAAATAAAGGAGCTGTTGGCGGGACATTGATTTTTATACGTTTTTGCTATGGAAGGGCACACAAAGGAAACTTGCAAACTTGTCCTTTGCTAATACCTACGAATCAAGGGTGCTGCAGTAAGCAGATCCACAGGAATTAGAATCCAAACAAAAAAAAAAATAGAAAAGCTATTTGTTCTTTCAAAGTACTGACAATTAAGAGCTGCCACAATTCATGGTTCCATGAGCAAAAGTCTGTCGAATTAGACCCTTCTAATAAAGTCATTCGTACTGGTTGCGATCTATACTAATTAACTACCGCAGGTATTAGTTTCTGACTTAGATATGAGAGTGAGGAGATGTTCTACTATAGCAGTCGGTAGCGAAGCATACCATCGATGAAGAGTCCGGGGAGGAGCTCCAGAAAAGACTTGTCACCGGAGAGGGTCAGAGCGACAGAGCCCCAGGTCTACACGAGGGTGTTGGAGAAGGTTTCCGTGCGGGAGGTCCACAGGTAGCGGCGGAGACGCGGGGGGTGGGGGGCGGGCGGCGCCGCCGGCTACCTGATAGCACTCCGTGCCTGCTCCAGCGCTTTGCCCCACCATGGACTCCGCGGTACAGCTGCTTGCCATCTGCCTGCCAGAGGGTCAGAGCTATGTGTCGCTCGTACCGAGACGTATTATGTCTCGCCTACAGCGCCGAGGCTACTGGGCCGACTAAAATACTATAGCTGCGCGAGACGTTTTTCTGTGATTTTAATCGTTTTTTCACTGTTTTGCATCTGTTTATTTATTTTTGGAGTTTTCTATTATTAATTCATGTTTTCCTTTCCCCTTGTCTTTGGTTTTTAGATTTTCTCTTGTTTCTTTCTTCGGTTTTCTTTTTCTTTTTCTTTTTTAACACATGTCTAATTTTTTCATTTACGTTGGAAATATTTTTTTACACATGTTTAACATTTTTCAAATACATGATCAGTAAAAAGTATATTAAAATAAATGTTTTGATGTCTATTTTTTCATACACATTGTAAATTTTTGGTATACATATAAAATATTTTTTGAGGGATGTTAAACATTTTTAAATACACGTGAAAGCATTTTTAAGACCATTTTTACATTGTATAAATATTTTTTTAAAATGTAAAATTTTAATGCGTGTTTTTAAATGTAACATACATTTTCTGAATGGCCCAAAACATTTTTTAAAATGTCATGCACATTTTTTTGAATGCGTGAACATTCTTTTGAATGCTATCAACATTTTTGTGAAATTACACTAACAAAACTTTTACACTTTTAACATTTTTTAGATTGTGATATTTAATTTTTGTTAAGTAAATATAAGTTTTTGAATATATGTATTCATTTCAAAAATATGAGCACCAGAAAAAAAGTGAATGCTCGTGGTAGGCAAGTGCCTGCTATGTCTCGCGCAAACGCGATACATAGCTACGCCCCTGCCACGGTGCGAGACCCCCACTCCCATGTATCACGACTGAGCTGTTTGGGCCTCCCAGGCCCAGATAAACATGGCAAAGAGGGCCTGGGCCCATAGCACTAACCTTCACGAACATGCCAACCCCCGGTTTCCATATAAGGGGTCCTCAGGAGTCAAGAGTACAAGGACTTCGAGGAGAAGGCAAATACGAACGAGACCAAGATGTAGACGACCAGAACAACCAACCAATTAACCAACAATAAATAGGCAATCCCCACGAGTCAAAGGACATCTTCGATCGGAGCCAAAAGCACCCGAAGCCCCAAGATCTACCAGATTAACCTAGCAGATTAGATCCGATGTAGACATCTCCTCTAGACCGTCCATCTTTCAGCTCGTCGAGTTCACTTCGGATTCAGTGAATTACATCTTGTACTTGATCATTGTAATTCTTTGACGATATAATTTTAGACATGAAGGATTAGGGTTGCTACTCGCCACATGACAGCTTGAACTTTTGACTAAAACATGTGCTTATGTCCATTTGGTAACCTGTCATATAAATAAGGCATGGTTCCCACATCGTTGGTGCGCACTTGACGAAAAACACCTTGGCCATAAATGAGTACTTTCTTCTCGGCAAAGTCATGCAAACATGCATTGGTGAGAAGAGTAGCAAAGTGGCCGTAACTTCCCGAACTATGTAAGAAGGGAAACATTCATCCACCCACTTTGTCAGCTTCATTTCATTGTAGACATCTTGTCGTAGTAGAAACTTTTTTTTGCGGGGTCGTAGTAGAAACTTTCTTGGCCTCCCCCATAGTCCAGTCTTGACGAGGCGGGGTGGGGCTGTGATTTTTTTTTGCGAAAGTGGGTGGGGCTGTGCTCATGGAAGCCATTGTCTTTTTCTTTAGGTTCATGGAAGCCATTGTCTCTCAGTCTCTCTATCTCTCCGTGAGGATGAACTTTCGCATGAGAAAGTGACTCTTCAACTTGTGATCCATTTTACATGTATTTTGTTTTTAAATGCATACAATAATAATATTATCCAATAAAACTGTAGGAAACACTTGTGTGATCATACTAGCAATCAAATTAACTCAAAACACTCTAAAATTTGACATGCACGCTTAAAATCTAGGACACCAATAAACAAAATTCTAATTGGAGAAACGGAGGATAAACATAACAATGATCAATTCCCCGAAGGAATCATAAGCGGTCAGAGGAGTAGAGAGGTCCAAGGGGGAAGGAGGTTGTTGGAAAATTTCTTTTAACTACTAGATGTAATTAATATCTCTTAAAGCGCAAATCCACTAAATGCCATGGATCCTTTTTTTATAAATTCATCATAAATAAAAACCTATCCAACCGTAGCATTTTTAATAACATTAGGGTTCCTATGGACTATTTGTATTTATTCAGTTGTTTTATTACTTTTTTGTCGATTAGAAAACAATAACTTTGCGGAATTTCTCAAGACCGGAATGTTTTGTTGACTTTCCTGAGCTAGGTAAGCACCCACTTGACCATGTTGATCTTATATTTGCATTATCTACATTTGTTTGAATGAAACATGCATTATCTACATTTGTTTGAATGAAACATGCATTATTACTTTTCTAGGAAATACTATATAAAGATAGAAATTAGATAAGACCTATATCCTTCGTAGAAAAATCTTGATGATTGATATTACCATGCTTTGTCACACTAGGAAATAATTTGAGTTTTCTATTCAATTAGGCAGTCTTCTGAGGAGGTTGGAGTGAGTTCAGTTTTGGACATGTTTATTTCTTCACATACTAGCAAAAGAGCCCGTGCGTTGCAACGAGAGAAAAATAACACACACTCTTAACCCAATAACAAGACCCTAATAGGTCCACATAATTTATTTTCACATGGCATCACATTTGTATTGTCGACGGTAGCCTCAATATTCACACAACGAAAATGTGTTTGAATGTGGTTAATTCTAAGGCGTCTCTCTCTCCCCCCCTCTCTCTCTCTCTCGCACTAGCTCAGAATAAGATGAGAAATATGTTGTTTTCCCCGCGAGGTTTTTCAGAGGTGTGCATGCGTGGTTATTGATATTTTATTTCCTCCCAATCTGGTTTTAGTGGGTGTTTATTTATAATTCAGATTGCCTCCGGTACGAAAGAAAAACCGACCGTGCACTATAGGTTAAGTTTGCACCTAAAATAATATTTTAGAAATATTTAACAACTAAAAATAATATCATATTTAGATTCTACAAATTTTTGTAATCAAATTTCATATATGACATGTTAAAATCGGAGTTACAGTTTAAATGATATGGATAATTTTGTTTTAGATAAACTATGGATTGATTAACCAAAAAGTAAGGGGGGTTTCTATTAAAATGAAAAGAAATGATCGGGCTGATTTTAATATGGATGGCGGCTTGATTAGCTGAAACATCAGGGGTTTTTTGTGAGAAAATGCAGAAAATAGAGGTTTTTTTTATAAAATGGCGCGATGGTGAGCGGGCAGAAACACTCTGTGCTTTATTATTAGGTAGAGAAGTATTACTTCCCACATCAAATAATTAAATTTGTTCTCTTTATCAGGACAAAATAGTAGGTGCTTTAAACAAGTTCATAGCAAGATATTTTGACATCCTTATGGCTTATTTACACTGAAATGGCGAGCCTTGGACTTGATATTCAAGGAGTTGATGTAGTTATAAATTATGATATTCCAATGAGTCCTAGGGTTTTCTACCTTATTTATGTCAGTACCTGTACCAATCAACATATATTGCTTTTATTGTTGAGAGGATTATGTATTTATATTTTTGTCATTGATTTTAAATCTTATACTGCACCAAATTCATGATTATGTACATCAGGTCCAGAGAATTGCATGTGCAAGACCATCAAATACGTTGTATCTTTGGCGAATTAGTATGTGGCTTAGTGGTTTAAGATGACCGAGGAGCTCCTTGGTAATAGTTTTCCTTGTTGCTTGTCTGCCTTGCACATAATTTGAAAGTAAGATATGTGATATACACAACCTCACCAGCATGTTGTAATCTTACCTCACATGTATTAAATTCTCACCCGCGTGTTATAATCTTACCTCACCTCACATGCGTGTCATAATCTTACCTAGGGTTTTCACATGCGTAGTTATAAATTATGATATTCCAATGAGTCCTAGGGTTTTCTACCTTATTTATGTCAGTACCTGTACCAATCAACGTATATTGCTTTTATTGTTGAGAGGATTATGTATTTATATTTTTGTCATTGATTTTAAATCTTATACTGCACCAAATTCATGATTATGTACATCAGGTCCAGAGAATTGCATGTGCAAGACCATCAAATACGTTATATCTTTGGTGAATTAGTATGTGGCTTAGTGGTTTAAGATGACCGATGAGCTCCTTGGTAATAGTTTTCCTTGTTGCTTGTCTGCCTTGCACATAATTTGAAAGTAAGATATGTGATATACACAACCTCACCGACATGTTGTAATCTTACCTCACATGTATTAAATTCTCACCCGCGTGTTATAATCTTACCTCACCTCACATGCGTGTCATAATCTTACCTCACATGCATGATGCATTGTTTCTCACGGTGGATGGTAAGGAGCCATTAACTACGCACCGTAATATTACCTTGCATGCATTTTGTTTTTTATGGTGACTACATGGTGCGTGGGGAGGGGGTGAGGAATAAGAATTCTTCACCCTACATGCCACCACCTTCATTTACACTGTGAACTGAGTTACGCCATGTGTCGCTATGTTTCCGCTCCCTGTATTTCGGCGATGTGACAAATGTAATAAGGGTTTATATTCAAATATGGCACTCAACAATGGAGCTATGTGTGTTGGGGAACGTAGCATGCAATTTCAAATTTTTTCCTATGATCACACAAGATCTATCTAGGAGATGCATAGCAACGAGACGGGGAGAGTGTGTCCACGTACCCTCGTAGACCGAAAGCGGAAGCGTTAGGTTAACGCGGTTGATGTAGTCGAACGTCTTCACGATCCAACCGATCCAAGTACCTAACGTACGACACCTCCGCGTTCAGCACACGTTCAGCTCGATGACGTCCCTCGAACTCTTGATCCAGTAGAGGGTCGAGGGAGAGTTCCGTCAGCACGACGGCGTGGTGACAGTGATGGTGATGTGATCCGCGCAGGGCTTCGTCTAAGCACTACGACGCTATGACCGGAGGAGTAAACTGTGGAGGGGGGCACCACAAATGGCTAAGAGAACAATTGATGTGCTTTGGGGTGCCCCCTTGCCTCCGTATATAAAGGATGAGAGGAGGAGGCCAGCCACAAGGGGTGCTCCAAGGAGAGGGGAGTCCTACTAGGACTCCAGTCCTAGTAGGATTCGGCCCCCCTTTTTTTCCTTCTACCGGAGGGGGAAAAGGGGAAGGAGAGGGAGTAGGAGAAGGAAAGGGGGTGGAGCCC
This sequence comes from Triticum aestivum, assembly GCF_018294505.1. Classification (NCBI taxonomy): domain Eukaryota; kingdom Viridiplantae; phylum Streptophyta; class Magnoliopsida; order Poales; family Poaceae; genus Triticum; species Triticum aestivum. The sequence continues at coordinate 81,091,813 of NC_057797.1, forward strand.
CCTTCCCTAGTCCAATTCGGCCTCCTCCCTTGTGGGGGGCGCACCAGCCCCTTGTGGGCTAGCCTTCCTCCTATGGCCCATATCTTTCCCTCCGGGGGGTTCCGGCAACCCCTCCGGTACTCCGGTATGTACCCGATACACTCCGGAACCCTTTCGGTGTCCGAATACTACCTTCCAATATATCAATCTTTACCTCTTGACCATTTCGAGACTCCTTGTCATGTCCGTGATCTCATCCAGGGCTCCGAACAAACTTCGGTCACCAAAACACATAACTCATAAATACAAATCATCATCAAACGTTAAGCGTGCGGACCCTACGGGTTCGAGAACTATGTAGACATGACCAAGACACCTCTCCGGTCAATAACCAATAGCGGAACCTGGATGCTCATATTGAAGGAAATATGCCCTAGAGGCAATAATAAAGTTATTATTTATTTCCTTATTTCATAATAAATGTTTATTATTCATGCTAGAATTGTATTAACCAGAAACTTAGTACATGTGTGAATACATAGACAAAACAAAGTGTCCCTAGTATGCCTCTACTTGACTAGCTCGTTTACCAAAGATGGTAATGTTTCCTAACCATAGACATGTGTTGTCATTTGATGAACGGGATCACATCATTAGGAGAATGATGTGATGGACAAGACCCATTCGTTAGCTTAGCATTATGATCGTTACAGTTTCATTGCTACTGCTTTCTTCATGACTTATACATGTTCCTCAGACTATGAGATTATGCAACCCCCGAATACCGGAGGAACACCTTGTGTGCTATCAAACGTCACAACGTAACTGGGTTATTATAAAGATGCTCTACAGGTGTCTCCGATGGTGTTTGTTGAGTTGGCATAGATCGAGATTAGGATTTGTCACTCCGTTTATCGGAGAGGTATCTCTGGGCCCTCTCGGTAATGTACATCACTATGAGCCTTGCAAGCAATGTGACTAATGAGTTAGTTGCGGGATGATGCATTACAGAACGAGTAAAGAGACTTGTCGGTAACAAGATTGAACTAGGTATTGAGATACCGACGATCGAATATCAGGCAAGTAACATACCGATGACAAAGGGAACAACGTATGTTGTTATGCGGTCCGACCGATAAAGATCTTCGTAGAATATGTAGGAGCCAATATGGGCATCCAGGTTCCGCTATTGGTTATTGACCAGAGATGTGTCTCGGTCATGTCTACATAGTTCTCGAACCCGTAGGGTCCGCACGCTTAACATTCGTTGACGATATAGTACTATATGAGTTATGTATGTTGGTGACCGAATGTTGTTCGGAGTCCCGGATGAGATCACGGACATGACGAGGAACTCCGGAATGGTCCGAAGATAAATATTGATATATGGGATAATAGTGTTTGGTCTCTAGAAGGGTTCCAAAATTCACAAGAAGGGGTTCTGGATGTTTCCCGAAATGTTTGGGTACGAGAACACTTTATTTGGGCCAAAGGGGAAAGCCACAAGGTTTTTGGAGAGAGCAAAAGGAAGTTTTGCGGAGTCCAGGGGCCAGACGCCAGGGTCCATGGCGTCTGGGTCTAGACGCCGGGATCCCTGGCGTCTGGTCCTGGAGTCCGAGAAGGACTCTTGCCTTTCAGATGAAACCGACTTTATGTAAGCTTTTACTCCAAGTTTCGACCCCAAGGCTCAACATATAAATAGAAGGGTAGGTCTAGCACCCAAGACACATCAAGAAACATCAAGCCATGTGCCGGCAACCCCGTCCCCTCTAGTTTATCCTCCGTCATAGTTTTCGTAGTGCTTAGGCGAAGCCCTGCGAAGATTGTTCTTCACCAACATCGTCACCACACCGTCATGCTGCCGGAACTCATCTACTACTTCGCCCGTCTTGCTGGATCAAGAAGGCGAGGACATCATCGAGCTGAACGTGTGCTGAACGCGGAGGTGCCGTACGTTCGGTACTTGATCGGGATGGATCGTGACGGTGTACGACTACATCAACTGCGTTGATAAAATGCTTCCGCTTTCGGTCTACGAGGGTACGTAGACACACTCTCCCCTCTCGTTGCTATGCATCACCATGATAGAACTTGCATGTGCGTAGTATGTTTTTTGAAATTACTGCGTTTCCCAACACATATTGGTTCCCACATATTCTACGAAGATCTTTATCGGTCAAACCGTTATGACAACATACGTTATTCCCTTTGTCATCGATATGTGTTACTTGCCCAAGATTCAATCGTCGGTATCTCCATACCTAGTTCAATCTCGTTACTAGCAAGCATTGTTGAGGAAATCGTTAACTGGTAGCTACTCGATTGGCTAGCGAGTAGGGGATTAATCGGCTAATCAGCAAGTTAATCGGCCATTTAATCAATTAATTGGATGATTTTTCGGTTTATCGGCTACTCGGTGACCCTATGAGTAGGGGTTAATCGGCAAGTTAACTAGTTAATCGGATGAATTCTTGAACATGGCTAGCAAGTCTCTTTACTTGTTCCATAATGCATCATCCCGCAACTAACTCATTATTCACATTGCTTGCAAGGCTTTTTATGATGTGCATTACCGAGAGGGCCCAGAGATACCTCTCCGATACTCGGAGTGACAAATCCTAATCTTGATCTATGCCAACCCAACAAACACCTTCGGAGACACCTGTAGAGCATCTTTATAATCACCCAGTTATATTGTGACATTTGATAGAACACAAGGTGTTCCTCCGGTATTCGAGAGTTGCATAATCTCATAGTCAGAGGAATATGTATAAGTCATGAAGAAAGCAATAGCAATAAAACTAAACGATCATAATGCTAAGCTAACGGATGGGTCTTGTCCATCACATCATTCTCCTAATTATCTGATCCCATTATCAAATGACAACTCATGTCCATGGTTAGGAAACTTAACAATCTTTGATTAACGAGCTAGTCTAGTAGAGGCTTACTAGGGACACGATGTTTTGTCTATGTATCCACACATGTATCAAGTTTCCGGTTAATACAATTTTAGCATGAATAATAAACATTTATCATGATATAAGGAAATATAAAATAACAACTTTATTATTGCCTCTAGGGCATATTTCCTTCAGTCTCCCACTTGCACTAGAGTCAATAATCTAGTTCACATTGCCATGTGATTTAACACCAATAGTTCACATCACCATGTGATTAACACCCATAGTTCACATCGCCATGTGAATAACACCCAAAGGGTTTACTAGAGTCAATAATCTAGTTCACATCGCCATGTGATTAACACCCAAAGAGTACTAAGGTGTGATCATGTTTTGCATGTGAGAGAAGTTTAGTCAACGGGTCTGCCACATTCAGATCCATATGTATTTTGAAAATTTCTATATCTACAATGCTTTGCATGGAGCTACTCTAGCTAATTGCTCCCACTTTCAATATTTATCCAGATTGAGACTCAGAGTCATCCAGATCGGTGTTAAAGCTTGCATCGATGTAACTCTTTACGATGAACTCTTTATCACCTCCATAACCGAGAAATATTTCCTTAGTCCTCTAAGGATAATTTTGACTGCTGTCAAGTGATCTACTCCTGGATCACTAATGTACCCCTTTGCCAAACTCATGACAAGGTACACAATAGGTCTGGTATACAACATGTCATACTTTACAGAACCTATGACTGAGGCATAGGGAATGTCTTTCATTCTCTTTCTATATTCTGCCGTGGTCGGGTTTTGAGTCTTACTCAACTTCACACCTTGCAACACAAGCAAGAACTACCTCTTTGACTGTTCCATTTTGAACTACTTTAAAATCTTGTCAAGGTATGTTCTCATTGAAAAATCTTATCAAGCATCTTGATCTATCTCTATAGATCTTGAAGCTCAATATGTAAGCAACTTCATTGAGGTCTTTATTTGAAGAACTCCTTTCAAACACTCCTTTATGATTTCCAGAAAATTCTACAACATTTCTGATCAACAATATGTCATTCACATATACTTATCAAAAAGGCTGTAGTGCTCCCACTCACTTTCTTGTAAATACAGGTTTCTCCAAAAGTCTGTATAAAACCATATGCTTTGATGACACTATCAAAGCGTATATTCCAACTCCGAGAGGCTTGCACCCGTCCATAAATGGATCGCTGGAGCTTGCACACTTTGTTAGCACCTTTAGGATCGACAAAACCTTCAGGTTGCATCATATACAACTCTTCTTTAAGAAATCCATTAAGGAATGCAGTTTTGACATCCATTTGCCAAATTTCATAATCATAAAATGCGGTAATTGCTAACATGATTCGAACAGACTTAAGCATCGCTATGAGTGAGAAAATCTCATCGTAGTAAACACCTTGAACTTGTCAAAAACCTTTTGCGACAAGTCGAGCTTTCTAGATAGTAACACTACCATCAACGTCCATCTTCCTCTTGAAGATCCATTTGTTCTCTATGGCTTGCCGATCATTGGGCAAGTCAACCAAAGTACACACTTTGTTCTCATACATGGATCCCATCTCAAATTTCATGGCCTCAAGCCATTTCGCGAAATCTGGGCTCATCATCGCTTCCTCATAGTTCGTAGGTTCGTCATGGTCTACTAACATGACTTCCAAAACAGGATTATGATACGTCTCCAACGTATCTATAATTTTTGATTGTCCCATGGTGTAGTTAATATTCGAGTGTGTTTCATGAATGGATCAATGTTTGAGCATGATGGGCTAGGGATAACTTATTTTAGCACTAATATTTTGAAAGACATGGTTGCTTGTTGATATGCTTGAGTATCTAAATTATTATGTCAAAACTAGACTATTGCTTTGAATCACATAAAAGTCCAAATGTCCATGTTATAAAGAAAAGAATATTATATGACTTGATGAACAACACTCCACATCAAAAATTCTATTTTTATCACTTACCTACTCGAGGACGAATAGGAGTTAAGCTTGGGGATGCTGATACGTCTTCAACGTATCTATAATTTTTGATTGTCCCATGCTGTTTTATTATCAATCTTGGATGTTTTATAATCATTTTATAGTCATTTTATATCATTTTTTGGTACTAACCTATTGACATAGTGCCTAGTGCCAGTTCCTATTTTTTCCATGTTTTTTACATAGCAGAAAATCAATAGCAAACGGAGTCCAAATGCCATGAAACTTTACGATGATTTTTTATGGGCCAAAAGGAAGCAGATGGGACCCGGTTGCACCTGGGGGTGCCCCCAAGGGGGCACAACCCACCAGGGCACGCCAGGAGGCCCTCCCCGGTGGGTTGTTCCCACCTCGGGTGCCCCCCGGACCGCCTCTTTGCTCTATAAATACCAAAATATTCCCAAAACCCTAGGGGACTCGACGAAATATTCATCCAGCCATCACAGAGTTCGGAAACACCAGATCCAATCTAAACACCATCACGGAGGGGTTCACCACTTCCATTGGTGCCTCTCCGATGATGCGTGAGTAGTTCTTTATAGACCTTCGGGTCCGTAGTTAGTAGCTAGATGGCTTCATCTCTCGCTCTCGATTGTCAATACAATGGTCTCTTGGAGATCCATATGATGTAACTCTTTTGCGATGTGTTTGTTGGGATCAATGAACTTCGAGTTTATGATCAGATCTATGTTTTTATATCCATGAAAGTATTTGAGTTTCTTTGATCTCTTTAATGCATGATCTCTTATAGCATCGTATTTCTTGTGACAACCCCTTTAACACGTCGGGTTGCGAGGTGCTGTTATTTGTGTGAAGGGGTTGTTTACGTTGTGTTGCTTGGTTCTCCTACTGGTTCGATAACCTTGGTTTCATAACTAAGGGAAATACCTATCGCTGCTGTGCTGCATCATCCCTCCCTCTCCGAGGAAATACCGACATAGTTCCAGCTGCCATCAGATTACCATACCACTCTAGTGCAGAACGTATTCTGGTTGACTTACGAGGTTCGGTAGTAACTTGATCTGAAGTTTCATGATCATCATCATTAACTTCCTCACTAATTGGTGTAGGCATCACTGGAACTGATTTCTGTGATGAACTACTTTCTAATTCGGGAGAAGGTACAATTACCTCATCAAGTTCTACTTTCCTCCCACTCAATTCTTTCAAGAGAAACTCCTTCTCTAGGAAGGATCTATTCTTAGCAACAAAGATCTTGCCTTCGGATCTTTAATAGAAGGTATACCCAATAGCTTCTTTTGGGTATCCTTTGAAGACGCACTTCTCCGATTTGGGTTCGAGCTTATCAGGCTGAAACTTTTTCACATAAGCATCGCAACCCCAAACTTTGAGAAATGACAACTTTGGTTTTTTCCCAAACCATAGTTCATACGGCGTCGTCTCAATGGATTTATACGGTGCCCTATTAAACATGAATGCATCTGTCTCTAATGCATAACCCCAAAACGATAGTGGTAAATCGGTAAGAGTCATCATAGATCGCACCATATCTAATAAAGTACGATTACGATGTTCGACACACCATTACGCTGTGGTGTTCTAGGTCGCGTGAGTTGCAAAACTATTCCACATTGTTTCAAATGAAGACCAAAACTCATAACTCAAATATTCGCCTCCGCGATCAGATCGTAGAAACTTGATTTTCTTGTTACGATGATTTTCCACTTCATTCTGAAATTCTTTGAACTTTTCAAATATTTCAGACTTATGTTTCATTAAGTAGATATACCCATATCTGCTCAAATGATCCGTGAAGGTCAGAAAATAACGATACCCACCGCGAGCCTCAACACTCATCGGACCGCATAAATCAGTATGTATTATTTCCAATAAGTCAGTGACTCGCTCCATTGTTCCAAAGAACGGAGTTTTAGTCATCTTGCCCGTGAGGCATGGTTCGCAGGTATCAAGTGATTCATAATCAAGTGATTCCAAAAGCCCATCAGCATGGAGTTTCTTCATGCACTTTACACCAATATGACCTAAACGACAGTGCCACAAATAAGTTGCACTATCATTATTAACTTTGCATCTTTTGGCTTCAATATTATGAATATGTGTATCACTATACGATCGAGATTCAATAAACCATTTATATTGGGTGTATGAACATAGAATGTAACATCCCAAAATTCTAAATTTTGGAATGTTATATTAAATAGATAGATTTGATTGATTGTTTGATTGATTGACTGAAAGTGAGTGAATTCGAAACTTTTTGAAAGTTAAATGAGAGGGAATAAAAGGACTTTCCCAAACTTGCATTTTTTTTCATTTATGATCTTCGTGAATTCAAATTCTTTTCAAATAAAAAACCCTAGAGAGAAGATGACATGACTTCTTCCATTTAAATAAATGAAAAGGGTGTTTGAAAAATATTTGAATTCCATTGGGAAATATTTTCCAATTCTGAAACTTTATGCAACTCAATGATTTTCACGAGAGAAGATAAAATGACTTCTTCAAATTATGAAATATGAGTTGGGAGTTTCAAGGATCAAATTCAAAGTCCTTTTGGAAATTATTTTTAATCTGGAGTTATTTGGGTTTTATTCAAATTATTTTTCTCCAAAAATAAAATATATGGAAAATAGGGTAACATGATTCCCTACATTAGAAAATTGGAGAAAAATTATTTTGAAATCATTTTGGTATTTTTAAAATGATTTTTGCTGGATTTTAATAGACCAGTAGCACTGTTTGAATTATTAGAATTTATGTGTATTTTATTTAATGCAATAAAAATGTTCACCGTGTAGAAATTTTTTTCTGAAAATTTTGATATATTATATGCCTATATAATATAAGTATTTCTTTTGTTTTATTTCTTTTTGTTTGTCTGTGTAAAAAAATGTTTAAAAAAAACTGTTCAGCCCCGCCGACCGCGCCAGGCCAGCCGGCCCAGCAAGCGGCCCAGCCAGCTGCGCCTCCCCACAGCCCACTTCCCCGTGCGTGCGCCCGCAGCAGGCCGCGACCCAGTCCACCTCCCGGTCGTCCCCGACCCTCGGTCGGAGACCACCTCCAGCACGTCACCGCCGCCGCTGCCGTGTCCTCGCCGGACTTCTCCACCGCCTCGCCTCTCCCCTCCTCCAAGTCTTCTCCTCCTCCCCTCCTATATAAACGGAGCACCCGGCTCCGTTTCCCTCGAAACCGGAGCCACCGGAGTCCGTAGCCGCCGCCACGCCCTCGCCGGAGTTGTTGCTGCCGCCGAGCTTCGCTGCCGTCGCCCCGCTCCACCCCGCCGCTCCTGACCGACGCCGCCCACTCCATCCCCATCGCCGCGCCGCGCCGAGCGCCTTGACGCCCTCGCCGCTGCCGGAGAGCCACCGGAGCCGCCGCCGCCGTCTTCCCCGTCGCCGGCGACCTCCACGCCGCGGTAACCACCGCCTCTCCCCCCTCGTTCGTCCGATCCAAGATCTACGGTTAGGAATAGATCTGTTCGTTTTTTTCTTTTCCAACCGTTTTCTTTAAGTAGTGAACGTCCGTTGTTTTAGTGTTTGCAGCGAACGTTCGCTAGATAGATTTTTTTTCTTTTTCCTTTTTCTGTTAAATTCGGCCAGGGACCTATATGTGAGGATTTTCTTCATAGATTAGTCCCTGTACTTCAATTGATCATTACTTTTACACCGTTTGTCCAATTTCAACGAAACCAATGCTCACGTCTTCGTTACGATCCCCTCTATCCAGTAATCCAACTCAAACATGTTTTTGAAAAGTTTAAAATTTGAATTAGATCAGATTTGAATTCAAACTTCGTTTGATCATAACTTGAGTTTCGTAGCTCCATTTGAGTTGATTCTTTTTGCAAATCGAAGCTCTTGACCTAAACTTTCTGATAAGGAAAAATTTATATAATTTTGGTACTGTTAGAAATTGTTTTATGTTGCAAGAGCTATTTGCTTGGTTTTGATGTTTTCCGAATCGACTTCTTCGATCTTTCTGATCTTTTGAGTGATTGCTTATGTATGGTTACTATTGCTTGCTTATGATAGATTGACCGGAGTGTGACGAGTAGATCTAGCAAGATTTTTGAGTGCGAATCATCTTCATCAACATTGCAGGCAAGTTCACACTTTGATCATATCCCTTTTCATACCCAGTTTTTATGCATTAGTTACAACCCTCAAACATTGCATGAGTAGGATTAATAACATGTGGGTATTGGGAAGTAGTTGATGAGGTAGTACCTATTACCTGTTTATTATCAAACCCTTGGGAGTTACTATTACGTTATGCTTATAGTGCCATGCTATGCTCGTAGACGTGGATTGGGTTTTGAGAGTATTCATGACAGATGTGAGATTGTTAATTAATGGTTTACTTAAGGTGGCAACTTAAACACACATCTGGGTGGATTGAGGCACCTGGTTATTCTAGGATTGCCTGTCTAGGCACCTGGGTAGACTAGGATTGCCTGTTTTTTATGGACCGCCACTCAGGCTCAAAGGGATCATGAGATTTTTCATGCTAGAAACTTCCGTGTGCAGCCACAAGCTATTATGGGCTCTAGCATAGTTGACTAAGTCGTGCGAACTCTTACAGTGGTAGACTAGCAGATGTAGGGGATGTAGGTGGTACGGTCTACCCGATCGTAAGGTGCTAGCACTTCTAAAAGACTATGTCTCGGTCATCCGTTTCTCAAACACCATGCAGTGCGAGATATCCAACGGAGGAGATCGAGTCTTGTGGGGAAAAGTGCGCAAACCTCTGCAGAGTGTATAAACTAATCATGGTTAGCCGTGTCCCCGGTTATGGACATCTTGAGTATCTAGTACTTGGATTATCATGTGAATCTCAGCATGTTACTTTAATTAATATTGTTGGGTTTTAATGATGATACTTAATTGGGATTGAGAATGCTGTCAACCATTCTCAATGTTTAACAACCACCATGATAGTTAAATAAAATTTATTCCTTTGCAGTAGGGAAAAATTGGCTTTTCACAAAAACCTTATAACCGTAGAGCTTTTCCACCAGCCAAATATGCATGTAGTGATAGCCATTATTCATCATTGCTCTACAGTGTGAATTTGCCAGTACATTCAATGTACCGACCCTTTGTGGCTGCAACGTCTCATGTTGCAGGATTTCTTATGACGAGTAAGTGATACGTTAGGGTTATGATTTCTACACTCAACTTTGTCGTTGGTGTTGATGGGAATCCACAACCTTGTTACTTCCGCTATTTGGATTGAGGTAATAGTATTTTACGTTACTTATACATGTGATTTACCTCTATTATAAATCCTTGAGTACTGTGTGTGTCAGCATACCAATCCAGGGATGACACTTAAGCACAGAGACTTGATCCTTTCGGGTCGGGTCGCTACATAGAAGGTATTATTCATGTAAACAGAACAACTCTGACTTAAATGAATAACCGTATTGCAATAAACATGATCCAATCATATTCATGCTCAACGCAAACACCAAATAACATTTATTTAGGTTCAACACTAATCCCGAAGGTAGAGGTTGTATGCGATGGTAATCTTATCAACCTTAGAATCTCTTCCAACACACATCGTCACTTTACCCTCAACTAGTCTCTGTTCATTTTGTAACTCCTGTTTCAAGTTACTAATATTAGCGACTAGACCGGTATCAAATACCTAGGGGTTACTATGAACACTAGTAAAGTACACATCAATAATCTGTATATCAAATATACCTTTGTTCACTTTGCCATCCTTCTTATCCGCCAAATGTTTGGGGGCAGTTTTGCTTCCAGTGACCATTTTCTTTGCAGTAGAAGCACTCAGTTTCAGGCTTAGGTCCAGACTTGAGCTTCTTCCCGGGACCAGCAACTTGCTTGCTATTCTTCTTGAAGTTCCCCTTTCTTCCCTTTGCCCTTTTTCTTGAAACTAGTGGTCTTGTTAACCATCAACACTTGATGCTCTTTCTTGATTTCTACCTCCGCAACCTTTAGCATTGCGAAGAGCTCGGGAATTGTCTTGTTCATCCCTTGCATATTATAGTTCATCACGAAGTTCTAGTAACTTGGTGATAGTGACTAGAGAACTTTGTCAATCACTATCTTATCTAGAAGATTAACTCCCACTTGATTCAAGCAATTGTAGTACCCAGACAATCTGAGCACATGCTCACTGGTTGAGCTATTCTCCTCCATCTTGTAGGCAAAGTACTGTCAGAGGTCTCATACCTCTCGACACAAGCATGAGTCTGAAATACTAATTTCAACTCTTGGAACATCTCATATGGTCCATGACGTTCAAAACATTTTGGAAGTCCCGATTTTAAGCCATAAAGCATGGTGCACTAAACTATCGAGTAGTCATCATATCAAGCTTGCCAAACGTTCATAACGTTTGCATCTGCTCCTGCAATAGGTCTGTCACCTAGCGGTGCATCAAGGACATAATTCTTCCGTGCAGCAATGAGGATAATCCTCAGATCACGGATCCATTCCACATCATTGCTACTATCAGCTTTCAACTTAGTTTCTCTAGGAACATATTAAAAATAAAACAGGGGAGCTATACGCGAGCTACCGATCTACAACATAGATATGCAAAAACTATCCGGACTAAGTTCATGATAAATTAAAGTTCAATTAATCATATTACTTAAGAACTCCCACTTAGATAGACATCCCTCTAGTCATCTAAATGATCACGTGATCCATATCAACTAAACCATGTCCGATCATCACGTGAGATGGAGTAGTTTTCAATGGTGAGCATCTCTATATTGATCATATCTATTATATGATTCATGTTTGACCTTTTGGTCTTAGTGTTTCGAGGCCATATCTTCATATGCTAGGCTCGTCAAGTTTAACCCGAGTATTCTGCACGTGCAAAACTGGCTTGCACCCATTGTATGTGAACATAGATCTTATCACACCCGATCATCACGTGGTGTCTCGGCACGACGAACTGTAGCAACGGTGCATACTCAGGGAGAACACTTATACGTTGAAATTTAGTGAGGGATCATCTTATAATGCTACCGTCGTACTAAGCAAAATAAGATGAATAAAAGATAAATATCACATGCAATCAAAATGTGTGACATGATATGGCCATCATCATCTTGTGCCTTTGATCTCCATCTCCAAAGCACTGTCATGATCTCCATCGTTACCGGCTTGACACCTTGATCTCCATCGTAGCGTCGTTGTCGTCTCGCCAACTATTTCTTCTACACCTATCACTAACGCATATTGATAAAGTAAAGCAATTACATGGCAATTGCATTTCATACAATAAAGTGAACACTGAGGGAGTCCTGGATTAAGGGGTCCTTGGATGGTTGGGCTATGTGACGTGGGCCAGACTAATGGGCTGTGAAGATACAAGATGGAAGGCCTCTCCCCGTGTCCGGATGGGACTCTCGTTGGCTTGGATAGCAAGCTTGGCGGCTAGTCGCATAGTTTCCTTTTTCTGTAAACCGACTTTGTACAACCCTGGCCCCCTCTGGTGTCTATATAAACTGGAGGGTTTAGTACGTAGAGGCAATCACAATCATATAGGCTAGACATCTAGGGTTTAGCCATCACGATCTCGAGGTAGATCAACTCTTGTAACCCTCGTATTCATCAAAGTCAATCAAGCAGGAAGTAGGGTATTACCTCCATTAAGAGGGCCGGAACCTAGGTAAACATCGTGCCCCCTGCCTCCTGTTACCTTCGATCCTTAGACGCACAGTTCGGGACCCCCTACCCGAGATCGACCGGTTTTGACACAGACATTGGTGCTTTCATTGAGAGTTCCTCTATGTTGTCAATAGAAGGATCGATGGCTCGCTTTGTCGTCAATGACAAAATCACCTCTGGAAGGGCCCTAGCTCCTGGGCAGATCCTCTAGCTTGGCAGTTTCACTATGGGTGCCTGCCCGGCCATTAAGCCCAAGGCGGTCCCCCAGGTTGCCAAAAATTATCTCCACGTCAACCCCAAAAACATCGATAAGATGGATCCGACAGATATCTCGTCTTTGAACAAACTGCTAGACCGCTTCGCCGCCCTGGGGGTCGCAACAGATTATGATCTTATTGGGCTTAAACCCGATCGGAGGGAAGTCAGGTCCCCACCTATCACCCACCTGGTGACAGTTGTGGAAGAGCAAGTTGAGGATACCTCTCCTCCTATACTGAGAACAAACTTTGTTCGGATCTCCGAGCCCTGCGAGCCGGACACCCATTTTCAAGAAGATACCTCCCGTCCTCCGAACATAGAACCAAACGTTGAGCCTAAAAATCCCCAGGACACTCCGGATCCTGGGCCGTTAACCTCAGAAATCCTTCAAAGTCCGGATTCCATAGTGGGCCAGGGCTCGGATTCAAACCCACCCACCCACCATAAGCAAAACTCTCCAAGAAATTTCGGTCCCCCGGACATATGCAACTTAATGTATGTGCGGCAGGAACCTCAGGAAACCGTCCATCACTTTTGGGCTAGATTCCTACTTGTTAAAAACAAGATCAAAGATTGCTGCGACGACGAAGCGGTATCAGTCTTTTGCCGCAACTACACGGATGAGGGGATCCTCAATGCCCTCAACCGACGCCGCATACTACACTTCGTGGATTTGGCACACATAGTACAGAAGTACTGCACAATGGAAAGCGCGTGGAAAGCTCAGATAGCTCGGTGGGAACCACCGGCCTTTAAGCCACCCACCGGTCGGGCAAAACGGATGCACCCTCACGGAGCACCTGATCATCACTCCACGGACAAGAAAATTAAGCCCCTAACAGGACACAGAACTGTCCTTGACGAATGGCTCGACAAGCCTTGTCAGATACACACAATACCGAGTTCCGAACCAACACATAGCCTTCGGGCATGTTGGATACTCCGGCAGGTGGCTAAGAGCGGTGATGCCATCCTCACCAACTCTACCCCACAGAAGTACTCCCCAGAGGATAACGATCTCAATGTACTTACGGTCTTCGAGACCTTTTCCTCAAATAATCGGCGTAAAAGGGCGCTCTGCGACCTCACCAAAGTCAACCAAGTAGCCGCAATAAATCCTTGGAACGACATGGTGATAACTTTCAATGCTACTAACGAACCACAGGCCTGATCAGTCCGAGCACCAGCCGCTTTAGTCCTAAACCCAATTGTGGACGGATTTCGGCTCACTAAAGTGCTCATGGACGGTGGCAGCGGATCAAACCTCATCTATGAGGACACACTCAACAAAATGCAAATGGACAAGAGCCGCATCGAGCAGAGCAGCCCAACCTTCCGAGGCATTATCCCCAGTCAAGAAGCGCGATGTTCGGGAAAAATTAAACTTGATGTGGTATTCGGCACGCCGGAGAACTACATGTCCGAAGAGTTAGTCTTCCAAGTGACACCTTTCAACAACGGATATCATGCACTGTTGGGGCGAGATGCATTCACACGCTTTAAAGCCATACCTCATTACAGGTACATGAAGCTCAAAATGCCCGGGCCCAATGGAGTTAACACTATCACTAGCGATCCGGATATAGCACTTCGTGCCGAAAACAAGACCGCATCCTTGGCCCTAGAGGCACTATCTGAGGCCCTTGCGGCCGAGGAGCTCACCGCTCTGCGTTCCACAATGGATAGAGACGATGTAATCCTCGATAAAAGGCCTAAATCCACTTCTTTCAAGCCGACAGACAAAATAGTCAAATTCCAAGTCCACCCAATGGATCCTAATAAAACAAAAGCCATTGGAGCACAGCTGGATCCGATGGTCGACGCTGCTCTAAGAGCATTCCTGCGCGAGAATTGGGACATCTTTGCCTGGCACCCTTCAGATATTCCAGAAATCCCACGCAAACTAGCCGAACACAGCCTCAACATAATAAAGGGGTTCAAGCCAGTTAAGCAAATGATGCAGCAATTTTCCGAACCCAAGCGACAAGCTATGGGGGAGGGGCTAGCCAAAGTACTTGAAGCCGAGTTTATTTGAGAAATAAAACACTCGGATTGGCTAGCAAACCTGGTCATGGTACCAAAGAAGGACAAATCCTGGCGCCTTTGTGTCGATTTCAAAGACCTCAATAAGGCCTGCCCTAAGGACCCCTTCCCACTGCCCTGCATCAACCAAATCATTGATGCAACCGCAGGACATGACTCACTGTGTTTCCTCGACGCATATTCCGAATACCATCAAATTAAGATGAAGGAATCCGATCAGGCCACAATGGCATTTATCACTTTATACGGGACTTTCTACTTCAACACTATGCCTTTAGACTCAAAAACGCCGACGCCACCTACCAATGCATGATTCAAACATGCTTGGAATAACAAATTGGCAAAACGGTGGAGGCATATGTAGATGATGTAGTCATCAAAACTAAACATGTCGAATCATTGGTGGATGACTTATGTCTTACATTCGACAACCTTCAAACATATGACATACGGCTCAATTCGGAAAAATGCATTTTCGGCGTTCCAGCCAGAAAGCTGCTCGGGTTCATTGTTTCCAATAGAGGAATCGAAGCAAACCCGGCCAAAATCCGAGCCTTGTCATAGTTGGCAATACCAATAGACCTAAAGCAGGTCCAGAAACTAGCTGGGTGCGTGGCAGCCTTGAGCCGCTTTATCTCCAGATTGGGAGAGAAGGCGCTGCCACTATATCGTCTGCTCCGACGCACCGACCACTTTTAGTGGACAAACGCAACAACTACTGGGTTGGAAGAAATCAAAACTTTGTTAGCAAACAACCCAATCCTTGCCACACCTAACGTCGGCGAACCTATGCTGCTGTATATATCTGCAACTCACCAGGTGGTGAGCGTTGTGCTCGTCGTTGAACGATAGGAAGAAGGACATAAATTCCCACTCCAAGAACCAGTATACCATGTATCGGCGGTTCTCACACCATGCAAATCCTGACACCCGCACTATCAAAAGATAGCATATGCGGTTTTCATGGCATCTCGAAAGCTGCATCACTACTTTCAAGAGTGTTCGATCACGGTGGCCTCCGAGGTACCACTCAATGACATCATAAACAATCGAGATGCCACCGGCCACATCGCAAAATGGGCTATCAAGCTCTTACCATTTGAAATAACACACAAGCCACACCGAGCTATCAAATCTCAGGTGTTGGCTGACTTTGTCACCGAGTGGACAGAAGCCGAACTCCCTAAAGAGTACGGCACATACTCCAACTAGGTGATGTACTTTGACGACTCTAAAATGTTAGCCAGACTAGGGGCTGGTGTCATCCTAACATCCCCTATAGGGGACGCAGTCTGTTACGTATTACAAATCATGTACACAGACTCCAATAACGCAGCCGAATACGAGGCACTACTGCATGACCTCCGGATGGCTGTTTCTATGGGCATACAATGCCTCAAGGTGCGCGGGATTTGAACCTTGCTATATCCCAAATAAACGGAGAATTTGATGCAAAATATCCAAAGATGGCAGCTTACCACAATCCTTGCTCAAAATATCAGCTCGGTTTGAGGGGCTTGAGTTTCATCACGTGGCCCGAGATAGTAACCAAGCAGCGGACATCCTTGGTCCAATGGGCGCTAAACGCGACCTCGTCCTACCTAACACCTTCATCAAAAGGCTCTTTAAGCCATCCGTGGTATGGCAGGACGAGAGCGGAAATACCAGTCCGACGCCGATCACACCCCCGGACGCCGAATATGATTCGGACATCATCAGAGGCTCGGGCACAGAACCAACGCCTTCCGCCCATGTAATCATGGCAGTAATCGCTCCATGGACCGAACCCTTCCTGACCTACCTTAATAGGTGGGATCTCCCTGAGGACCAGAATGAGGCTCGTCGCATCATTCGATATTTGAAAGCCGACAAGGTTCATGAAGGAGAGCTCTACAAGAAAAGCACTACTGGAGTCCTTCAAAGATGTATCCCCGAAGAGGAGGGACGACAGCTCTTGGCCGAAATACATGCTGGTCTTGGCGGCCATCACGCCGCAGCTTGGGCCCTTGTAATTAAGGCCTTCCGTACATGTTTCTTTTGGCCCACGGCCCGAGCGGACACACAGGACCTCGTACAACGCTGTGTCGGATGCCAGCTTTTTGCCAATCAGAGCCATATGCCACCCACTGCCCTATGAACAATCCCTATTACTTGGCCTTTCGCGGTCTGGGGGCTGGACATGGTCGGACCCCTCAAAGGGGGGAGCCATAAGAAAAAATATTTGCTGGTTATGGTAGATAAATTCACTAAATGGATAGAGGCTAAACCAGTTAAAACAGCTGTAGCCGGACCAATGATAGACTTTATATCCGGTCTCGTACACTGTTATGGTGTCCCACATAGCATTATTACTGACAACGACTCTAACTTTACAGCCGACAGGTGAAAACTTGGTGTGCTAATCTAGGCATTAAGCTCGATTATGCCTCCGTATATCACCCTCAAACAAACGGTCAAGTTGAACGGGCCAATGGCCTGATAATGAGTGGCATCAAACCCAGACTAGTGCGATCCTTAAAGGAGTCAGCCAAACACTAGGCTGAGGAGCTAGACTCCATACTCTGGGGGCTGCGGACCACACCCAATCACACGACCGGATACACACCGTTCCTCATGGTGTACGACGCAGAGGCTGTCTTGCCCTGTGATATTATTCATGACTCACCTCGAGTGCGCATGTATGAGGAGAGAGAGGGCGAGCTCGATCAGTAGGACGACTTAGATGGCCTGGAGGAGGAGCGTGATGCTACCTCTTGAGCTTGCATTGGTTTTCCCTTGAAGAGGAAAGGGTGATGCAACACAGTAGCGTAAGTATTTCCCTCAGTTTTGAGAACCAAGGTATCAATCGAGTAGGAGAGTACACGCAAGTCCCTTGTACCTGCACAAACAAACAAGAACCTCGCAACCAACGCGATAAAGGGGTTGTCAATCCCTTCACGGTCACTTACGAAAGTGAGATATGATAAAAATAATAAGATAAATATTTTTGGTATTTTTGTTGTATAGATTGGAAAATAAAGATTGCAAAATAAACGGTGACAGAAATAGCTTGTTGTCGGGAGAATACTATAATGGAAGATAGACCCGGGGGCCATAGGTTTCACTAGTGGCTTCTCTCAAGGTAGAAAATTCTACGGTGGGTGAACAAATTACTGTCGAGCAATTGATAGAAAACTGCATAGTTATGAGAATATCTAGGCATGATCATGTATATAGGCATCACGCCCGCGACAAGTAGACCGAAATGATTCTGCATCTACTACTATTACTCCAGACATCGACCGCTATCTGTAGGATTGTGGGGTTCCGGCAAACCCTTAAGGTTCGAACACTGGGGTGCGCGCGGAGTCTTTCCCTCCAACCGATCTACGCTCTTGCTCACTAAGATCTTGCGGACGAACTCGACGAACTCGCAACATAGAAAGACACGGGGTTTATACTGGTTCGGGCCACCGTTGTGGTGTAATACCCTACTCTAGTGTGGTGGTGGTGGATTGCCTCTTGGGCTGGTGATGAACAATACAAGGGAAGAACAACCTCCTGAGGTGAGGTGCTCTTGGGCTTTCCGACTTGTGGAGTCTCTCTCTCTCTCTCAGATCCGATCTGATCAGATCAGATCCTCTCGTCCCCTATCCACTGTGGTGGCTGGTCCTACTTATAGAGGCCCTGGTCCTCTTCCCAAATATCGAGCGGGAAGGGAGCCAACAATGGCGGGCTAATTTGAAGGGGGACAAATAGTACAAGCTATCCTGACAAAAGTGGTCTTCGCCTGCATAAAGCTCTGGTGGTGACGCCGTCTTGGGCTCCATGATGACCTCCGTCTTGCAGTCTATGGTCTTGGTCTTGTTGCACCGAAATGACAACCTTTGCCTGAGGCCTCGGCACTCCGCGGCTGCGCCTACCTCCTTTGCACCAAAGAGGAAACAAGGACGCTGCGCGCGCTGGCGCCCGCCTGGTGTCGATCGTCATGGCTCACGTCACGAGAGCCTCGTGAGGTTCGCCTCACCTTGATATCTCCGCTCCTCGTGAGCCTGCCTAGCTAGGCTACTCTAGAGGAGGTCTTGCGTCGTCCGCCTCACGAGGCTTGGCCCCTCGCGAGGGTCTTGGATGCTTTGCTGGTGAAGACGGGCCGTACGGCCTACTGGCTCCGCCATGCCGTGGGCCGCAGGCAGGCAAGTCTGGGGACCCCCGTTCCCAAAACACCGACAGTAGCCCCCGGGCCCAAGGTGCGCGCGGGCTTGGCTTCGCGGCAAAGCCAAGGGTCAAGGTCGAAGCGCCGCGGGCCCCAAAAGCCTGCGACCTTGGTTGACGCGTGGCGGTTGATTGGACGTGGGCGTCTCCACTTCCCCACGCTGCCTTTGAATCCGCCTGGCCATGCGGCCCAGCTTCTTGCACAGTTATTCTTCCCTCCCCGCGCCTAGTTCTTCCAATCTTCCAATCTCCCTACTTCCTTGACGCCGTGCTCCGCCTCCTCAATCCAACTTGCGCTCCGCCCGCTTCACCGCCATGGCGCTGAAACAGGCCGGGAAGGGGAAGAAACCCCTGTCCCCACCAACTGCGCCTCCGTCCTTTGAGCCGTCGCTCGGCCGGCCTAGGGTGCTCAACGACGAGACCATGGCAAGGTGCGCCCCATGCTCGCCTCCAGCTTCAACGAGTAGGGAGAGACGCCGGCCTGGCCTGCGTCTCGCCCCAGCGTGGCCCGGGCAGTCACCGAGGTTCCGATCTTCATCGACGCCCTCTGGGCTGGCCTGCTTCCTCCCTTCTCCGCCTTCTTCAATGCGGTGCTCGAGCACTAGCAGATCCACATTCTCCATCTCGACCCTCAATCTGTGACCCTTCTTGCCGTCTTCGCCTTCGTGCGCGAGGCCATGGTGGGAATCACCCCCTCCGTGGCGCTTCTTCACCACTTCTTCTCGCCGCATCTCACTGGTGCCCGACAGAGCTCTGGGTGTGTGAGCTTCCAGGCCGTGGCTGCGACGGCAGGCATGGGGATGGACTTTGAGCTCCCTTCATCCGCGAGCGAGTTCCGCACGCGATGGGTGTTTGTTGATGCCGGCGTGCTCAACCCTCTGCTTCAAGCTCCGGTGGGGCCTGCCATTCCAAACTCTGGCTGGGGCCATCAGAAGCTCACGAGCCCCTGCTTCGCCCCTGTCTGGGCCAGGCTGCGGTGGTTGAAGGACCTTGGTGTGACTGCGCCCATGGTGGTGAGGGAGTTCGTTAGGCGTTGGGTTGCTCCGCTTCAGCGCCATTCTCGCCCGATGTGGGACTTGCTCAGTAGTCAGGACCACATGAGGGTTCAGGAGGAGGGGCTCCCTCTCGCCACGCGGCAAACGGTGCTCACGGTCCTATCCGGTGTCCCTCTGCCAGACGAGATGCCCAAGAAAAGCTGCATGTTGTACTGCTGTGAGAACAAGGTTACCTTTGCCGTGACCATGCCTTCCTTTGACGAGTGGGGGTTGCGCCCAATTGGCTTGGAGGGGCCTCGCGAGAATCCCGTCATCGTGGTCCCATTCCTCGCCGCTGATGGCAAGTTCGCCCCTGGTGATGGTGCGGGGGAGCGAGCAGCGACGGGTGCCGGCTGCTCAGATGTTGAGAAGCACCAGCTGTGCAGTGATCCGGGGGTGTCGTCCTCGGGAGCCTGCGACGCCCCTCCTAAGGCACCAGTTGCTGACAAGATGCGGCATGCGACTCTCGAGGCCGAGGCTCCTGGGGCCTCGGGAGGTCGCATTGAGAAAGAGCCGGGCTGTTCACCACAGCCTGGCTCCCCTAAGGCTATCCCTCTGGGTTCTTCTTCGGCTCCGCCGCGCGCCAGCCGTCATGTCCAGCGCTTCGGTCGCCTTTGTGTGGACTTCGAGGAGCTCCACAAGAGGAAGGGATCCCCCAGCAGCAGCAACATTTTCGGGCCACTGAAGCGACGGAAGTACATTGCTGTTGACGAGTAAGTACCTTCTCTTGGTGATCTTCTATGTGCCGCCTTCCTTTCCTGACGATTGTCCTCTCAGGCCCCCTCCCGCTAAGGCCGCGAAATCCCCAGAGAAGCAGCTCCCTCTCGTCGCGTCACACTCGCCAGGCTCCAGTGCTTCAGGCTCGGACGCTGCCCATGGCATGGGGTCCATCTCGGGAGCTGGTCCGTCGTCAAGGCGCCCCGAGCTTGAGCCTTCACCGTCCTTTCTTCGTGGCCTTGCTCAGAGCGCAGCAGGCGTGCCAATGGCTCCTCCCTTGGTCATGGTTGGTAGATGGCTACCCTCGATGCTGGAGCTTCCGTTAAGCAGCGAGCCTTGTTCGGTTCGGGCCCCTCGCGAGGGTCAGCTATCGCCTGGGGCCACGCCAGCCCCTAGCCCCCAGCCCCCAGCCGGGAGATGGCGCGCCACTTGATGCTCCGCCCGGAACCCCGGAGGTGGAGAACGAGGCGGGCCGAGCATTCGAGTTCGAGCGCAGGCGCAGCGTGGTCCGCCATGAGCTCTTTCAAGAGGCGATGGGCACGATGAACCGTCTTGATGAGGAGCTTGCCGGTGTCAACTCGCGCCTCGAGGCTAAAGGTCTTCAGTTGGTGGAGGAGCGGCGCAAGCTGCGAGTGGCCATCAACCTTGGCCGTTATCATCGCGACCTCGAGAACGCGAAGGCTGAGGCGTCCCTCAAGATTGCCAATGAGGCCCGCTCGTGAGCTTTGGAAGAAGCTCGCGAGGCTGATCGCCACCGCGAGGCCGTGGAGGAGTGCGCGTGGGAGCTCTAGGCCTGGAGCGCGTCCCTTGAGCAACAGGTCGAGGCGCGCGGGGCCGCCCTTGCGTCGATGAGGGGGACGCCCGTGGAGGAAGAGGAGGTCCGGCGGCGCGAGGAGGCGCTGGCTCTGGAGGCCGTGGAGTGCAGCCTTGAGCTTGAGCGACTGGAGACGAGGGAGCGTCAAGTCACTCAAGCTGAAGATGCCGTCAGGGCCCGCGAGGCCAGAGTCGAGGACGAGATCAACCGCCGGGTGGCCATGGTCCGTGCTGATCTGGAGGGCAGGTACGGCCTGAGGCTGGAGCTCACCGGATAGGAGGGTGCGGGCAGGGCCGCCGCCCTCAGGCCCAGGTTGGACGAGGCCAAGAGACGTGCAGAGGCTACCACTGCCGCCCTGGTTGCAGTGCAGGTGGACTTGGCCTCCGCCCGCGCCGAGCTGCTTTTTCTCTGGAGGCGAACTAACGACGCCGAGGCCGTCGCTTGATAGAACAGAGAAGAAGTGCTTCAACGCCGAACGCTAGAGCGCGAGCATGCTCCCATGCTTCAAGACCTTTGGAACAAGGCAAACACCGCCCTGGGCTACATCTGCGACGAGAACGCCCCGACTCCTCACTCAAGTGACTACGCCAGCCACCTGACCTTCTTCACCGAGGTGGTGACGTACCTAGAGGCTCAATCTGCCAGAGCTCGGCAGCTCGTGGAGGAGAGGAGTCGCGGCCTGCTCCAACGCGCCTTCTCCCGTGTCTTCAGCCACCTTCTGAACGCCGACCCCAACTTCAACTTTGATGCTGCAATTGCCCCCGTACCCATGGCCGGCTGGGGCGACCTGGCGCGATGGGTAGATGACCATGTCGATGCGTTGATCAGGGCCTTCACCTCAGAGAATGATGGGGTGGTGGTCGTCATAGATGAAGGTGACGTGGTCAACGATGACGATGGGGGCATCGTCGAAGGCGGCGATGATTCCGACGAAGGTGATGATGATGCGAGTGACGCGTCCCTGGACGACACAACGAGCGATGTCTCCGGCTGATCCCATATCCTCCTGCTGCTCCATTCTGCACACAAAACTCGGGCATGGCCCTTGGAAAATTTGTAAGAGCATTTTGAGAGGGGGAGCCCCTCATGTAAGCAAATCACAGTTTTTACTTTCCTGTGCAATGTGGGTTTGTGTCCTCGTGAGCCCATGAAGCTGGGGGTGAGTCTCCTAACGTGGTTTACCTTAGTTGGCGCCAACTTAGGGCTGGGTCATGAGGCGACGGGTTCCTGAGAATTCTGTGAAGCTTACCGCCCCGTTTGAGGGGGTCCCGCAAGGGGTGAGCACCGGGCGTAGTGCTAGCGCATGCTTTGCGTGGTCCGGCTCGCGAGGAGCTTTGCGAGGGAAAGGCGACGAACGTGAGTCCCAAACCAGACAAGATCCAGAAGGCGAGAAACAACTCAAACGAGAAAAAGGCACCCCCCGTGCGCAACGATAAAAATTCAGCTTCAACTTAAGTCCAGAGTCAGAAAGCAAAGCCACAGAAAGAGAAATCCAAAGCAAAAGGCCGCGTCCGGCACCTAGTCTAGTCTTCGGGTCTTCAAGTCTTCTCACCAGTGCGGAGCTAAGTGTTGTCCACTAGGCGTGGGAGGGAGCCCCAGGGCCTAAGGCCGGCGCTCCTGAGACTCCAGGGCGTGTACAACCCCAACTCATTATTACGTGAGAGTGTCACGGGCGGCGAGCTTCATAGGCACCGGGCCTTCTTCATAGGTACTGGCCTTGCTTCATATTGCTAGACGAGGGCCCCACCTTGCGCCACTCTCGACCTCCCTTGAGCCGACCGGAGACCAGGACGACACAAAGGAGGGAAAGAGGACACCAGCGGTTCCCTCGGCGACCACGGGTCCTCTGCCCGGGGAAGGGTTGTTTAAGCCACCCCGGTAGAGGGCCTACCTCCTGGTATCCCCTGGTTTCGTGTGCCTTGGGGAGGGGCCTCACTCCTGGCTCCCTCCCGGCAGCCCCCAGCGTGTCTCCCTTGTTGAAGCGGGTGCTGCCGTGCCAGGGTCGCCGGTCATTGCTGTAACCTGATTCATCTGCAGCTCATGGTTAGCATAAGCCAGTTCCTGAGAGGTTAGCGGTACCCTGTAGTTGCCGTCGCCGGCACGATCATTGTGGTTCTCCGCTGGCTCTTGGAAGGCTTCGGCTCCTAGCACGCCTTCTCCCCAATCTTCTCCGATGAATGAGCTGATGTCGTCCTCCGGTACGTACCCTTGGTCCACCATACGGGGCACGTAAGCCTCCGGGGCCGCCACCCCGAACACCTCGCCGTGGTGCCCAACGCTCCACGTTTCTCCACCCATAATGGCGTCCTGGGGATGATAATATGGCATCCGGCCAGGACCATGGGGGGTGACGCTTGCGCTCACGCTTGTCGAGGGCGGCATGGGGGGGTTGGTGCCCCCCCACGCCGCCAGCCGTGCTGATGCTGACGAAGCCCTCGGGCGTAGCCAATGGCGCGCAGACGCGGTGAGGCTCGCCGCGCGACCTTGCATTGGCCTGAGGGGGGAGTCGATAGCAGAAGGGTGGCGCTCCCGACGCTGCTGCGTCCAGCAGCTCAGCAACACGCTCAAGCAGTGCGTCCCGGCCGCTCTCCATCAGCCTGCACCGCAGCAGCTCCCTTGCCACTGTGAGTGCCGCCCGCATGTTTGCTTGTTCCCGCCGTGAGTGCGGCACCGTTGCTGCGGCGTGGCTCACTGCTCTCACCGTGGCTCGCGCTTGCCGCGGGGTGAGGGTGGACGATGCCTGGCCGTGCTGTCCTCGCCCGGTGGAGCTTGGTGGCACCGGTGCCACTTGAGGTGCGGGGTCGAGGTCTTTGTGGATAGGCGGCGCCGCCCGGGCCGGCCAGGCTGCCTAGCAGTCGGACCCGGCCCTTGGGTCGCCTGACATCATAGTGGGTGAGCGTCGGAGAGCTGATTGGTGGAGAAGAAGCTCCGCCGGACCCCCTACCTAGCGCGCCAAATGTTGGATTGTGGGGTTCCGGCAAACCCTTAAGGTTCGAACACTGGGGTGCGCGCGGAGTCTTTTCCTCCAACTGATCTACACTCTTGCTCACTAAGATCTTGCGGACGAACTCGATGAACTCGCAACACAGAAAGACATGGGTTTTATACTGGTTCGGGCCATCGTTGTGGTGTAATACCCTACTCCAGTGTGGTGGTGGTGGATTGCCTCTTGGGCTGGTGATGAACAATACAAGGGAAGAACAACCTCCTGAGGTTGAGGTGCTCTTGTGCTTTCGGACTTGTGGAGTGTCTCTCTCTCTCAGATCCGATCCAATCAGATCAGATCCTCTCGTCCCCTATCCACTGTGGTGGCTAGTCCTACTTATAGAGGCCCTGGTCCTCTTCCCAAATATCGAGCGGGAAGGGAGCCAACAATGGCGGGCTAATTTGAAGGGGGACAACTAGTACAAGCTATCCTGACAAAAGTGGTCTTCGCCTGCACAAAGCTTTGGTGGTGATGCCGTCTTGGGCTCCATGATGACCTCCGTCTTGCAGTCCATGGTCTTGGTCTTGTTGCACCGAAACATCAACCTTTGCCTAAGGCCTCGACACTCCACGGCTGCGCCTGCCTCCTTTGCACCAAAGAGGAAACAAGGACGCTGCGCGCGCTGGCGCCCGCCTGGTGTCGATCGTCATGGCTCACGTCACAAGAGCCTCGTGACATTCGCCTCGCCTTGATATCTCCGCTCCTCGTGAGCCTGCCTAGCTAGGCCACTCCAGAGGAGGTCTTGCACCGTCCGCCTGGCGAGGCTTGGCCCCTCGCAAGGGTCTTGGATGCTTTGCTGGTGAAGACGAGCCGTACGGCCTGCTGGCTCCGCCATGCTGTGGGCCGCAGGCAGGCAAGTCTGGGGACCCCCGTTCCCAGAACGCCGACACTATCCAACATGCATCTAGAGTATTAAGTTCATAAGAACAGAGTAACGCATTAGGCAAGATGACATGATGTAGAGGGATAAACTCAAGCAATATGATATAAACCCCATCTTTTTATCCTCGATGGAAACAATACAATACGCGTCGTTTCCCTTTCTGTCACTGGGATCGAGCACCACAAGATTGAACCCAAAGCTAAGTACTTCTCGCATTGCAAGAAAGATCAATCTAGTAGGCCAAACCAAACTGATAATTCGAAGAGACTGGCAAAGATATTCAAATCATGCATAAAAGATTTCAGAGAAGAATCAAATATTGTTCATAGATAATCTTGATCATAAACCCACAATTCATCGGATCTCGACAAACACACCGCAAAAAGAATTACATCGAATAGATCTCCAAGAGAATCAAGGAGAAATTTGTATTGAGATCCAAAGAGAAAGAACAAGCCATCTAGCTAATAACTATGGACCCGAAGGTCTATGGTAAACTACTCACACATCATCGGAGAGACTATGGTGTTGATGTAGAAGCCCTCAGTGATCGATTCCCCCTCCTGCAGAGCACCGAAAAAGGCCCCAAGATGGGATCTCACGGGTATAGAAGGTTGCGGTGGTGGAAATAGGGGTTCGTGGTGCTCCTGGATGTTTTCAGGGTATATGGGTATATATAGGAGTAAGAAGTACGTTGGTGGAGCTGCGAGGGGCCCACGAGGGTGGGGGGCGTGCCCTCCTGCCTCATGGCCTCCTCCCTTCTTTCTTGACGTCCACTCCAAGTCTCCTGGATCACGTTTGTTCCAAAAATAACTCTCCCAAAGGTTTCATTCCGTTTGGATTCCGTTTGATATTCCTTTTCTGCGAAACACTGAAATAGGCAAAAAACAACAATTTGCACTGGGCCTTTGGTTAGTAGGTTAGTCCCAAAAATAATATAAAAAGGTATATTAAAGCCCATTAAACATCCAAAACAGATAATATAATAGCATGGAACAATCAAAAATTATAGATACGTTGGAGATGTATCACGCGACATCGCAAATGCCCGTTCCACATTCTATCAACAACAAGCTCGAAGATACCAAAGCAGAGAAGTGCGAGCAAAGACTTACAATGTCGGAGAACTTGTTCTGTGATATGTCTCCGTCGTATCTACTTTTCCAAACACTTTTGCCCTTGTTTTGGACTCTAATTTGTATGATTTGAATGGAACTAACCCGGACTGACACTGTTTTCAGCAGAATTGCCACGATGTTGTTTTATGTCCAGAAAACAAATATTCTCGGAATGACCTGAAGCTCCACGGGAGGTCTTAGAAAAAATAATAAAAAATCCTCACCAAATATGAAGACCAGGGGGCCCACACCCTTCTCACGAGGGTGGGGGCCTGCCCCTAGGGCATGCCCCCTACCTCGTGGGCCCCCTGGAGACCCTCCGACGCTAACTCCAACTCTATATATTTGCTTTCGAAGAGAGAAAAATGAGAGAAAATAAATCATCGCGTTTTACGATACGGAGCCGCCGCCAAGCCCTAAAACCTCTCGGGAGGGCTGATCCGGAGTTCGTTTGGGGCTCCGGAGAGGGGGATTCGTCGCCGTCGTCATCATCAACCATCCTCCATCACCAATTTCATGATGCTCACCACCGTGTGTGAGTAATTCCATCATAGGCTTGCTGGACGGTGATGGATTGGATGAGATTTATCATGTAATTGAGTTAGTTTTGTTAGGGTTTGATCCCTAGTATCCACTATGTTCTGAGATTGATGTTGCTATGACTTTGCTATGCTTAATGCTTGTCACTAGGGCCTAAGTGCCATGATTTCAGATCTGAACCTATTGTGTTTTCATGAATATATGTGAGTTCTAGATCCTACCTTGCAAGTCTATAGTCACCTACTATGTGTTATGATCCGGCAACCCCGAAGTGACAATAATCGGGACCACTCCCGGTGATGACCATAGTTTGAGGAGTTCATGTATTCACTATGTGCTAATGCTTTGTTCCGGTTCTCTATTAAAAGGAGGCTTTAATATCCCTAAGTTTCCAATAGGACCCCGCTGCCACGGGAGGGTAGGACAAAAGATGTCATGCAAGTTCTTTTCCATAAGCAAGTATGACTATATACGGAATACATGCCTACATTACATTGATGAATTGGAGCTAGTTATGTGTCACCCTATGTTATGACTGTTACATGATGAACCGCATCTGGCATAATTATCCATCGCTGATCCAGTGCCTACAAGTTTTCCATATACTGGTTTACGCTTATTTACTTTTCCGCTGCTACTGTTACAATCACTACAAAATACCAAAAACATTACTTTTGCTGTCTTTACTTTTGTTGCCGCTACCACCACTATCATATTACTTTGCTACTAAACACTTTGCTGCAGATACTAAGTTTCCAGGTGTGGTTGAATTGACAACTCAGCTGCTAATACTTGAGAATATTCTGTGGCTCCCCTTGTGCCGAATCAATAAATTTGGGTTGAATACTCTACCCTCGAAAGCTGTTGCGATCCCCTATACTTGTGGGTTATCAAGACTAATTTCTGGTGCCGTTGCCGGAGAGCATAGCTCTATTCTTTGAGTCACTTGGGATTTATATCTGCTGGACACTATGAAGAACTTGAGAGATCCAAAAACCAAGATCTATCCCTCAACTACGAGGGGAGGTAAGGAACTGCCATCTAGCTCTGCACTTGATTCACCTTCTATTATGAGTAAGTTTGCGACACCTACGCCTGCTTCTGCTATTCGTTCTGATATGTCGCATGTTATTGATGATGCCACTTCTGCTATGCATGATACTTATGATGAAACTGCTTCTATGTCTGATACTACTGTGCCCCTTGGTGAATTTCTTGATGAACAAATTTCTAGGGCTAGAGAAGAAGAAATTATTGAATCTGAATATGATGATGATAGTGATGATGTAAACATGCCTGTTATTCCTAAAGGTTATCTTTTTGATAGAGAATCTTCTGCTGCTATTTTCGCTTGCAAAGATAGATATGAGCTTAAGAGGTTATTAATTAAATGGAACAAAGAATCACTTAGAGATAGAATGAGACCTGGCCCTGCTTTTGCTACTTCACCTATATGTGTTCATGATAAAGATTATGAATTCTCTGTTGATCCTGATATAATTACTTTGGTTGAATCTGATCCATTTTATGGCTATGAATATGAAACTGTTGTGGCACATCTTACTAAGTTAAATGATATAGCTGCCCTATTCACTAATAATGAGAGATCACGTTACCTCTATTTACTCAAAATATTTCCGTTCTCATTAAAGGGTGATGCTAAGATATGGTTTAATTCTCTTGATCCTGGTTGTGTGCGTAGTCCCCAGGATATGATTTATTACTTCTCTGCTAAATATTTCCCCGATCATAAGAAACAAGCTGCTTTCAGGGAAATATACAACTTTGTGCAAATTAAAGAAGAGAGTCTCCCACAAGCTTGGGGGAGGCTTCTCAAGTTACTTAATGCTTTGCCTGATCATCCTCTTAAGAAACCTGAAATACTTGATATCTTTTATAATGGACTAACCGATGCTTCCAGAGATTACCTGGATAGTTGTGCTGGTTCTCTTTTCAAGGAAAGAACACTGGATGAAGCTGAAATTCTATTGAATAATATGTTAACAAATGAAAATAATTGGGCACCTCCTGAGCCTGCTCCTGCTCCAATTACTGAGCCTATTTCTAAACCAACTCCGAAGAAAAGAGGTGTTCTATTTCTCAGTCCCGAAGATATGCAAGAGGCAAAGAAATCTATGAAAGAAAAAGGTATTAAAGCCGAAGACGTTAAGAATTTACCTCCTATTGAAGAAATACATGGTCTTAATTCACCACCTGTTGAAGAAACTTATAATCTCAATTATTTATTTGTTGAAGAACCTCCTGATCCCAATATCCCAACACATGTAGTAATGGTAAATTCTCTCTATAGACATGATAAAGCTGAAGTTCCTCCTACTAAAATTGCTAGTCAGCGCTTGGATGAGTTTGATAACTTTATGTTTAAGCAAGACGACTTCAATGCTTATTTTGGTAGACAATTAAAAGAAAATGCTTATATGATTAGACGCTTGGGTGATTATATGGCTGATATTAAGGGTGAATTTAAACTTATTAGCAAACATGCTTCTATGGTTACCACTCAAGTAGAACAAGTACTTAAAGCTCAAAAAGAAGTGCTTGATGAAATGAATAGTAAGAAAAATGATTATGCTGTTAGAGTGGCTACTAGAACTGGTAGAATGACTCAGGAACCTTTGTTTGCTGAAGGCCACCCTCAGAGAATTGAGCAAGATTCTCAGAGAAATAATATTGATGTTCCTAGTTCTTCTAAAAAGAAGAAAAAGAAAAATGATAGAACTGTGCAAACTTCTAGTGAACCTATTGCTGAACTACCTGATAATCCAAATGATATATCTATGTCTGATGCTGAAACACAATTTGGTAATGAACATGAACCCAAAAAATATGAATGCTGATGTTCATGATGATGCCCAACCTAGTAATAACAATGATGTAGAAATTGAACATGCTGTTGATCTTGATAACCCACAATCAAAGAATCAACGTTATGATAAAAGAGACTTTGTTGCTAGGAAACATGGTAAAGAAAGGGAACCTTGGGTTTAGAAACCCATGCCTTTCTCTCCTAAACCATCCAATAAAAAGGATGATGAGGATTTTGAGAGCTTTGCTGAAATGATTAGGCCTATCTTTTTGCGTATGCGATTAACTAATGTGCTCAAAACAAATCCTTATGCTAAATATATGAAGGATATCATTACTAATAAAAGGAAGATACCAGAAGCTGAGATTTCCACCATGCTTACTAATTATACTTTTAAGGGTGGAATACCAAAGAAACTTGGAGATCCCGGAGTACCTACTATACCTTGCTCCATTAAAAGAAATTATATCAAAACTGCTTTATGTGATCTTGGAGCCGGTGTTAGTGTTATGCCTCTCTCTTTATATCGTAGACTTGACTTGAATAAGTTGACACCTACCGAAATATCTTTGCAAATGGCTGATAAATCAACTGCTATACCTGTCGGTATTTGTGAGGATGTGCCTGTTGTGGTTGCAAACGTTACTATTTTAACGGACTTTGTTATTCTTGATATTCCTGAGGATTATAGTATGTCTATTATTCTTGGAAGACCTTTTCTTAATACTGCAGGGGCTGTTATTGATTGCAACAAAGGCAATGTCACTTTTCATGTTAATGGTAATGAGCATACGGTACACTTTCCGAGGAAACAACCTCAAGTTCATAGTATCAACTCCATCGGAAAAATTCCATCAATTATATTTGGAGGTTTTGAATTATAGGGGATGTGCATATCCCCGTTGAGGTAACTTAGTGTTATTCGAAATTTCTCCGGTTTCATATTTATCGAAATGAGTTTGTTAACAAGACTTGATCAACCTTGTTAGTGGATTCTTTTTGATGAGCATGAGATGGATGAAACTAGAAGCACAAACTTCTATACCCTCTTTATATTTTCTGTTATTTATATTAAATAAAGTAAAAATAGTATTTTTCTGTCTGTTATCTGATTATCCGTGCAATATAAAAATATCCTGAAAATAGAAGTCCTCAGAATGCCATGCCAATTTAATATGAATTTTTTCGCGAATATTTGAGGATTTACTGTGCAAAAATCACCGCGGGAGGAGCTACCACCAGGCCACGAGGGTGGTGGGCGCGCCCCCTGCCTCGTGGGCCCACGGTGGCCCTCCTCCACTTATTCCAGCACCCATCTTCTTCCTCTGTCTCACACAAACCCGAAAAACCGACTCAAGCACGAGTTCCAGCCACTTTTGCTGTGATTTTGGATCTCCTTGCTCAAAGCACCTCTCGCAAAACTGCTTGGGGAGATTGTTCCTTGGTATGTGACTCCTCCATTGGTCCAATTAGTTTTTGTTCTAGTGCTTTATTCATTGCAAATTTGTGCTGCATAGGTGACCATGTTCTTGAGCTTGCATGTCAAATTTATATGGTTCCAAGTAGTTCTAATGCTTGATATAGGCTCTAGCCACTTGTAGGAGTAGTTGCTATCAATTTTATTGAAGTTGGTTTACTTTTATTTTGAAGTTACTAAAAATTTCAGATTATTTCAGAAAATGATGAGGAGATTATTGAGGGGCTCATCGAGCCAAAGCTCGAAGGAAAAGGCACCGAAGCCTAAGTACAATTTTCCACGCACCGCGGAGATTCGGGCGTGTGAATGGCCTTCTGAAGATTTCTTGAGAGCAGCCGGTATCTATGAAGATTTTCATGAATTGGCTCACAATGCAGGCCTCACCGCTTTCCTCCACGACCATTGCGATCAGTATCTCTTGCTCACAAATACCTTTGTGCAAATTTTTTATTTTCATCCTAGGAACTCACCACCTACGGTGGAATTTTATTTATATGATGAGCCTAAGGAGATGTCACTTTTTGATTTCTGTCGTATTTGTTTAGTCCCTTTTGAGGGCAAGAGAGAAGAACCACACCACGATGATGTGGAGGGATTTATTAACAATATCACTGTAGGAGAAACCAGGAAGGTTTCCGATGCACAAATCACTAGCATACATTTTCCTGTTTTACGTTACTTTGCATTATCTGCTAGTCGTTGTTTAATTGGACGCGGAAACAGTGGAAACCTTAGTATCCCTGATTTAATTATTCTACTCCAAGGTTTATACAGTGATAACACTTTTAGTATGGGCGGTATTATTGCTAGACGGTTAAATATGAACCGTACTAAGGACCCCATCTTTGGAGGCATTTATGCTACACGCCTAGCCGCACATTTTAACATACCTATTAGGCATGCTGAGAAGGAAGAAAAAGTGCTACCCCGTGTTTACCTAGATCATAAAAGTATGGTGGCACATGATTTTATTGTTAAGAATAGGGCAGGGGAGCTTAAATATCAATTGTTCTTTAATAAACATCATCCCGAGACTATCACCTTGCCTGCTCCTTTGTTTGATTTGACTACAGGCACGTACCTTGTTCCGTTGACGGCTATTCACGCCTACCAGAACCCTGCACCTACTGAGGAGCCAGAACAGGAACCACACGATGAGCCTCCACGACAATCTGTTTATTCTTGGGATCCAGAGATGACTGTCAACCAGTGGCAGTCAGAGTCTTCTTCTTCATCACAATATGATCCCAACTATTCCTCATCGTCACAGTACAACCCCAACAACTATTATTATGGATATCCGCCAGGCCAGCCGTGGCCATAGACCAACTTAGGCCAAAAGCCTAAGCTTGGGGGAGTACGTATTTCTCACTGACATTACATTTATGTTCACACACACTCATTGCTAGAAGTCGGTGCTCATAATTTTCACTATAATATGCATGCTAGTTTATTTCCTTTTTCCTACTTTCTTCTTGTGTATTTAATAAACCTTAAGAAAAAAAATAGTAGTAGTTTATTTTTCTGCTGTAGTAGTAATATTTAAAAAGAAAACCCAAAAATATTTCCCGTTCTTCTTTTGCTTGTTGGGAGCTTTCCCGTGTAAATAGTTTTATTTCTTTTCTTTTCTTTGGGGGTCAGTAGGAGAAGACCATAATTAAATTGTTAAAGTGGCTCTTTTATGCATTATTGTTGAATTAACCCAAGAGTCCATATTGCCTTGTCTTCTCCTGTTTATTGAATGCTCGCAGATTCCAGCTTAGTCCAATGCACGTGCACTCTTATTATTATTCACACCGTTTGGTCGTGCAAGTGAAAGGCAATTATGATGATATATGATGGACTGACTGAGATGAGAAAAGCTGGTATGAACTCAACCTCTTTTGTTTTTGTAAATATGATGAGTCCCGCGTTCTTGATTCAGCTTATTATGAATAAACATGTTTGCAATGAGAATTAGAGATCAGAGTTACTTGTGCCATGCTTGATTAGCTATGAGTTATAATGATTTACCTTGTGTGGCAACATGCTATTGAGATGGTTATGATGTGGTATGATGGGGTGGTATCCTCCTTTGAATGATTTAAGTGACTTGACTTGGCACATGTTCACGCATGTAGTTGAAAACAAATCAACATAGCATTCACGATATTTATGTTCATGGTGGATTATATCCTACTCATGCTTGCATCCAATGTTTATTAATTTTAATGCATGTACATGGCTCTTGTCGCTCTCTAGTTGGTCGCTTCCCAGTCTTTTGCTAGCCTTCACTTGTACTAAGCGGGAATACCGCTTGTGCATCCAATCCCTTAAACCCCAAAGTTATTCCAGATGAGTCCACTATACCTTCCTATATGCGGTATCTACCTGCCGTTCCAAGTAAATTTGTATGTGCCAAACTTTAAACCTTCAAATAAACATTCTGTTTTGTATGCTCGAATAGCTCATGTATCAACAAAGGCTGTCCTTATCTTCCGTGTTAGGCGGGTTATTCTCAAGAGGAGTGGACTCTGCTGGTCACCGAGATACCCAGTCCCATGCTTTATGCAAACTAAATCAAAATAATTGCAAACAAAACTCCCCCTGGGACCTGATGTATGTTGGAGGCACTCGTTGTTTCGAGCAAGCCATGGATTGATGTTTGTTGGTGGAGGGGGAGTATAAACTTCACCATTCTGTTTGGGAACCACCTATAATGTGTTTAGCATGGAAGATATCGCCATCTCTTAGTTGTTACGTTGACAATGAAAGTATACCGCTCAAAATACAATTTATCTCTATTTCAAAACCGAGCTCTGGCACCTCTACAAATTCCCGCTTCCCTTTGCGAAGGGCCTATCCATTTACTTTTATGTTGAGTCATCACCCTCTTATTAAAAAGCACTAGCGGGAGAGCACAACTGTCATTTGCATTCATCACTATTAATCTATGTTGGGTGTGACTATGATTGGATCTCTTTTACCATGAATTACAATGTCTAGTCAGTCCTTGATCTTTAAAGGTGCTCTGCATTTATGTTTTGCGGTCTCAGAAAGGGCTAGCGAGATACCATCTTGTTATATCATATTATGATTGTTTTGAGAAAGTGTTGTCATCCGAGATTTATTATTATGACTTGCTAGTTGATTATGCTATTGATACGAGTGATTATGAGACCTGAGAATTATTGCAAATGTGGTTAGTTATGATCTATGCTGAAAACTTGAATGCTGGCTTGACATAGTTACAACAACAAGAGCAAACAGTGTTTGTAAAAGTTTTCTTTCTTTCTTTCAGTTTGCCAACTGAATTGCTTGAGGACAAGCAAGGGTTTAAGCTTGGGGGAGTTGATACGTCTCCGTCGTATCTACTTTTCCAAACACTTTTGCCCTTGTTTTGGACCCTAATTTGTATGATTTGAATGGAACTAACCCGGACTGACGCTATTTTCAGCAGAATTGCCATGATGTTGTTTTATGTGCAGAAAACAAATATTCTCGGAATTACCTGAAACTCCATGGGAGGTCTTAGAAAAAATAATAAAAAATCCTCGCCAAATATGAAGACCAAGGGGCCCACACCCTTCTCACGAGGGTGGGGGGCGCCCCCCTAGGGCGCGCCCCCTACCTCGTGGGCCCCCTGGAGACCCTCCGACGCCAACTCCAACTCTATATATTTGCTTTCAGAGAGAAAAAAATCAGAGAGAAGAAATCATCGCGTTTTACGATACGGAGCCGCCGCCAAGCCCTAAAACCTCTTGGGAGGGCTGATCTGGAGTCCGTTCGGGGCTCCGGAGAGGGTGATTCGTCGTTGTCGTCATCATCAACCATCCTCCATCACCAATTTCATGATGCTCACCGTCGTGCGTGAGTAATTCCATCTTAGGCTTGCTGGACGGTGATGGGTTGGATGAGATTTATTATGTAATCGAGTTAGTTTTGTTAGGGTTTGATCCCTAGTATCCAGTATGTTCTGAGATTGATGTTGCTATGACTTTGCTATGCTTAATGCTTGTCACTAGGGCCCGAGTGCCATGATTTCAGATCTGAACCTATTATGTTTTCATGAATATATGTGAGTTCTAGATCCTAGCTTGCAAGTCTATAGTCACCTACTATGTGTTATGATCCGGCAACCCCAAAGTGACAATAATCGGGACCACTCCCGTTGATGACCATAGATTGAGGAGTTCACGTATTCACTATGTGCTAATGCTTTGTTCCGGTTCTCTATTAAACTATCAAAAAAATAAGGACTCCTGTGATTCTTTCGCATCATGGCTTAGTCATGCACAAACGCATGCCGACCCAGGGAGAGGAACCCGTAACAGAGCTATTCTTTCTAGAAGATGTTTCTTATGTTAAAAACTAATATAACATAACTCCCAAAATATAGTTTGTCTGTTCAAGCATTATGACCGAATCGCTGGTTTCCGAACATACTTGGTCTTTCCTGATACGTCTCCAACGTATCTACTTTTCCAAACACTTTTGCCCTTGTTTTGGACTCTAACTTGCATGATTTGAATGGAACTAACCCAGACTGACGCTGTTTTCAGCAGAATTACTATGGTGTTATTTATGTCCAGGAGCAAATGTTCTCAGAATGACCTGAAACTTCATGGAGCCACTTTTTAGAAAATAAGAAAAATACCTGCCAAAGATAAAGGCCAGGGGGACCACCGTCTCTCCACGAGGGTGGGGGGCACGCCTGCCCCCCTAGGGCGCGCCCCCTACCTCGTGGGCCCCCTGTTGCCTCTCTGACTCCAACTCCACCTCCATATATTGAGTTTCGGGGAGAAAAAAAAGTAGAGAGAAGAAATCATCATGTTTTATGATACGGAGCCGCCGCCAAGCCCTAAAACCTCTCGGGAGGGTTGATCTGCAGTCCGTTTGGGGCTCCGGAGAGGGGAATCCGTCGCCATCGTCATCATCAAACCATCCTCCATCACAAATTTCATGATGCTCACCACCGTGCGTGAGTAATTCCATCGTAGGCTTGCTGGACGGTGATGGGTTGGATGGGATCTATCATGTAATCGAGTTAGTTTTGTTAGGGTTTGATCCCTAATGTCCACTATGTTCTGAGATTGATGTTGCTATGACTTTGCTATGCTTAATGCTTGTCACTAGGGCCCGAGTGCCATGATTTCAGATCTGAACCTATTATGTTTTCATCAATATATGAGTGTTCTTGATCCTATCTTGCAAGTCTATAGTCACCTATTATGTGTTATGATCCGTTAACCCCAAAGTGACAATAATCGGGATACTTACAGGTGATGACCGTAGTTTGAGGAGTTCATGTATTCACTATGTGTTAATGCTTTGTTCCGGTTCTCTATTAAAAGGAGGCCGTAATATCCCTTAGTTTCCGTAAGGACCCGCTGCCACGGGAGGGTAGGACAAAAGTTTTCATGCAAGTTCTTTTCCATAAGCACGTATGACTATATTCGGAATACATGCCTACATTATATCAATGAACTGGAGCTAGTCCTGTGTCACCCTAGGTTATGACTGTTACATGATGAACCGCATCCGACATAATTCTCCATCACTGATCCATTGCCTATGAGCTTTCCATATATTGTTCTCAGCTTATTTACTTTTCCGTTGCTATTGCTATCATCACTACAAAATACCAAAAACATTACTTTTACTACCGTTACCTTTTGCTACCATTATCACTACTATCATATTACTTTGCTACTAAACACTTTGCTACAGATATTAAGTTTCCAGGTGTGGTTGAATTGACAACTCAACTACTAATACTTGAGAATATTCTTTGGCTCCCCTTGTGTCGAATCAATAAATTTGGGTTGAATACTCTACCCTCAAAAACTGTTGCGATCCCCTATACTTGTGGGTTATTAAGACTATTTTCTGGCACCGTTACCGGGGAACATAGCTCTATTCTTTGAGTCACTTGGGATATATATCTTCTTATTATTATGAAGAACTTGAGAGATCCAAAAACCAAGATCTATCCCTCAACTACGAGGGGAGGTAAGGAACTGCCATCTAGCTCTGCACTTGATTCACCTTCTATTATGAGTAAGTTTGCGACACCTACACCTGCTTCTGCTATTCGTTCTGATATGTCGCATGTTATTGATGATGCCACTTCTGCTATGCATGATACTTATGATGAAACTACCTCTATGCCTGATACTACTATGCCACTTAGTAATTTTCTTGATGAACAACTTGCTAGGGCTAGAGAGATTGAAAATATTGAATCCGATGATACTGATGAAAGTGATGATGAAGAATCACTTGTTATTCCTAAGGGTTATGTCTTTGATCAAGAAGCTTCTTTAGCTATTTTAGCTTGCCAAAATAGAAATGAACTCAAAAGATTATTAGCTAAATGGAGTAAGCAATCTTTAAATGCTAGAATGAAACCTGACCCTGCTTTTGCTACTTCACCTATCTTTGTTACTGATAAGGATTATGAATTCTCTGTTGATCCTGATGTCGGTGTGGGACGACACCTATGGGATCACGAGAATCCCTACTACAGTTAGCGGGGCGCAGGGTCGTGAGAAGAGCGGATCGAGCAGGTAGCACACGGTTCGTTTACCCAGGTTCGGGCCGCAAGGATGCGTAAAACCCTACTCCTGCTTTGGTGGATTGTATATTTGTGTTCTTGAGCTAGCTATGGGGCGTGAGGAGCTCTAAAAAGCCGAATCCTTCTCCTGGTCGCCTCGGGCCTCCTTTTATAGAAAAAGGGGTTGCCACAGTGGCACACAGGAGGTGGAAAGGGAACAGTGATGCGAGGTTATCCCTCGCATTCCATGACAAGGCGCATTTAATGCGTCTTGCTTAGGTGTCCTTGCTTTATCAGGGACGGGGGAGAGATCTGCCTCGTCCATCGCCGCTCCTTCTTGTGTCGACACGCGCCCTGGCCAGCGACGCCTGAGATGCCACGTAGGTAGGCAGGCAGCTGAGGTGGCGCAGTGGTGGGTCTTCACGAAGATCTGCATGCCGCCACGTAGGTGCTTGCCCAGCTGGTTGGGTCGGCAGCTGCATGCATGCGGTGGTGGAGGCTCAGTCAGCGTAGGCCTGATGGTGGCCCTGTGGGTGTCCTTGGCAAGGGCCTTGCCGGGGCCCCGGCAAGGGTCTTGCTGAGGCGCCCGCCGTCATCCCCGGCAAGGCGCTTGCCGGGGGCCTTGTGGTCTTCCTTGGCTGGGATCCCGCCAAGGGTTGTCGTCTCCTTAGTGCGTATCCGGTCTTGAATGTCTTCACAAAGATCTGCATGTCGCCACGGGGATGTCTCCCGAATCCTTGCCCTTTGGGGGCAGTGGACTCAAGGGTGATTTGCTCCGTAGGCGCGGGACGAGTCGCCGCAGCAAGGGTTTTGCCGGGGCTGCTAGAACTGTCCCCCGGCAAGGATCTTGCCGGGGGAGTCCGCTTCGTCCCCTTTGCTCTTCGTGGTCTTCGCCTTGGCGTTGTTCTAGTTCTCTTGAGCTTTGGTCTTACCCTGGCTCACCTCCCTTGCCTTGCTTGGTGTGGTGGTGCCCGCGGCTCGGACTGCCCGTGCACAGTTATAGGGGTACAAAAAGTGTACCCCTCTTTTTGTACACTGACAGGAGCCCCCGGGCCTGGTCCACACATAAGCGCAACGCATTGTTTGGGCTAGGCCCAAAAATGGTGCGCGGGCAGGCGGGGCGGTTTTTACCGTGGTAAGATTCTTCGCGCGCTGCGCTTCCCACGATTCCTGCGCGTGGGCGGCGTGGGGAGGTGCGTGTGACGCGGGCAGCATGCGTGGGGTTGGTTCCTGCAGGCATGCGTCACGTCATAGTAAAGGGGGCGGTTCGCGCCTTCCCCATAAACGGAGGGAGGCGTGGAGGCGCGGCCCATTTACTGAATGGGGCCGAGGCGTGGTCCTCGAGGCGTCCACTCCCCATGATCACGGGGTGGGGAGAGGTCATCTCACCCATCCCCTCGGTTCTGCACATTCGCCACATGTCTCCCATGCGCTTGGGGTGGCAAATGGTGGAGGCGGGAAACCGGGCCGTCGCTGGTTGGGGCAGCGGGTCGACCCTGGCTCCCTGCGCCTCCCATGTCTTGATTGGCCGAGCGAGGCGGCCAAGCCCCAACCCCGATCCTTTATAAAGAGCGGGAGGGGGGGATGGCGTCCCGCATTCTTTCATCTTCTTCTTCCTTTAGCTTCTGCTCCTCCCTTACATCCGTCATGGAGAGAGGGTCGCCGCTCTACAACGCGTCCCTCCTTCTCCTGCGCCTGCGGTGGCAGAGCCAGCCGCGAGGGGAAGGGGGAAGGGGCGAGGCCGTGGGTGAGGCTGGGGTGCTCGGGGAAGAGGAGGACGGGGCGGCGCGCCGGCCTCGCCTCCGCCAGCAGCTCCTTCTCCAATGGAGGGCCACGTTGGGGATGACCCTTGTGAGTTCTTCGTCAGGCTGCACCGGCCGCCGCGCCGTCGCCTTCGTCTCCCGACTCCATTTTCGCGGGAGATGGAGCTGGATCCACCGGAGTCGTTGTGGCTGCACATGAGGGGCTGCGGGATCAGTGGCACGCGGGCCCGCGTCAACTTCCCGGCCCCTCACGTGATGTATCTTGGTCGGGGATGGAAGACGTTTGCTCATATCCACCACTTGACGGAGGGGCTCACTCTCCATTTTAAGCTGATGGAGGGTGGCCTTCTCTCTGTCAAGGTCTTCGGGTGCTTTGGGACCCGTGCAAGGTGCTGCGTGGAGAGCTCTTCTGATAGTGAAGACTCCTCCTCGGGCGGGAGTGACGAGGAGGACAGCGGCAGCGATGACGAGGGTAGTAGGCGGCAGGATGACGGGTCCGATTAGGTGTTGGGTGCCACTCCGTGCGGCACCGGCGACCCCATCATCGGCGTCGCCGGCTCCCTGAACTTCTCGGGGTCGTCTCCTCGGGCGACTGGCGTTGGGAGGCCGCGGAAGAGGAAGAGGGCGGGCGGCAAGGCCGTCAAGTCGGAGTACGCGGGCACCAACGCCTTCGACGTGTGCTGACGTCCTGCCGCCTCATCTTCGAGCTCTGCTTCCGGCGCCGCCATCACCATCCAGCCTTTGGACGGCCACCAAGATGTTCTCTTGGTGTCTTCTGCCACCCGTAGCTCCCCTAGGCACTCCTTTCGTCCCTTTCGCCTCCTTGACCTGCCTCCTGAGGAGAGGGACAAGAAAGGGATTACGGGCACCTTATCTCTTTTTAGTTTGTAAGCCTTCAGGCCTTTGTTGAATTTAAAACTTGTAATCCCATCATTCATGTTTTTCATTCCCTATGGACTGTACCTGAGTGGAATGTTTTTAATGAAAAAGGGATGCTTGCCGGGTCATTTGTTTGTGGGTGAAACCCATGGCAGGGAATAAATCCTTGATATCTTTAGGATAAACATTTCCTTGCCCGGCAGCAGGCCTTGCCGTCTCCCCACTTTGCTCGACCTTCCTCACGCCTTTGGCGGAGGCAGGGACGAGGCGGGTTCAGGATCCTTGTTTCATCCTTTCACTGCCGCGACTATGACCAAACTTGGCCCCAGGAACGAGCCCTAGGGCCTAGAGTTATGGGAGCATGGTAGCTTGGGGGAAAACGAGGTTTCACATACCTCAGTCCATAATGGAATGCATGATAAGGGATGAAGAACTTATCTAAAGCTGCAGTCCCCGACAACCCTGGTTCGCCGTAGGTGAATCTTTGCTCTTGCAGCCCCCGGCAATACTGGCTTGCCGGGGGCTAGGTGCTGGTCTGTTCCTCTTTTCTTCCTCCCCAAGCGGTTCGGCACGGATATCTGTGTGTCCTGTGAACCAAAGGAGACAAAAGAAAGACAAAGAGATGCACACTCGACCTCTAAGCTAGGGGTTAGTCGCCGCTAAGCACTATCAACCCTAACCAAGGACGAGACTCGACCTAGCATGCATGCTATAACTTAGGGCGCCAGCGCTTCATTTACTTATGCTCAGGGTCTGCGCCTGGCTTTGTACAAAGGGTTACATGCGTCATCGGCAAGGCTCATACAAAAGGTGGCTTGCCGGGGGGCCCGGCAAGCCGCGCCTCACGGGTAAAACTTGCGAAGATGCTCAATGTTCCAGGAGTTACTCACCGGAACGACATCTTCGGTCTCCAGGCGGACTGCGCCGGGCCTGGTGACTCGTATTACCCAATAAGGGCCTTCCCACTTTGGCGTCAACTTGTTGGAATTTTTGGCCGATTGAACGCGCTGAAGAACAAGGTCGCCTTCCTCAAGGCTTCGGGCATGAACCTTGCGGCTATGGTAGCGGCGCAAGGCTTGCTGGTAGCGTG
This sequence comes from Triticum aestivum, assembly GCF_018294505.1. Taxonomy (NCBI): domain Eukaryota; kingdom Viridiplantae; phylum Streptophyta; class Magnoliopsida; order Poales; family Poaceae; genus Triticum; species Triticum aestivum. Next base: position 81,133,514 of record NC_057797.1, read on the forward strand.
CTGCTCTCATAGCCGCCCGAAGACGATCTTCCTCAAGGAGCGTTGCGTCATCTTGGCGCAGTTGCTCTTGCTCAAGCTCATCATAAGCGAGTACTCGAGGTGACCCGTATATGAGTTTAGTGGGGAGAACTGCTTCTGCCCCGTATACCAGGGCAAAGGGTGTCTGGCCGGTGGCTTGATTTGGCGTCATTCTAATTGACCAAAGAACCGCCGGCAATTCATCAATCCAGCGCCTTCCACTCTTGCGCAGCCTGTCAAAGGTCTTTGTCCTTAAGCCTCGCAGTACTTCAGCGTTTGCCCTCTCAGCTTGACCATTGCTTCGTGGGTGAGCAACGGAAGCAAAACAGACTTTGCTGCCGAGGTCTTGGGTATATTGCATGAAGGTGCGGCTTGTGAACTGTGTACCGTTGTCGGTGATAACCCTGTTGGGTATACCAAAATGGCACACTAGTCCCTTGAAGAATTTGACGGCTGACTGAGCTGTGACCTTCCTCACTGCTTCCACCTCTGGCCACTTTGTGAACTTGTCGATTGCGACGTACAAGTACTCAAAGCCCCCGACAACGCGGGGGAAAGGGCCCAGTATGTCGAGCCCCCAAACCGAGAAGGGCCAGGAGAGAGGAATGGTTTGAAGGGCTTGAGCTGGCTGATGAAGTTTCTTTGAATGGAACTGACACGCTTCACACCTGGTGACTAGTGTCGTCGCATCCTAGAGGGCAGTGGGCCGGAAGAAGCCTTGCCGAAATGCCTTGCTGGCAAGGGCTCTTTACCCTATGTGGGCTCCACATATGCCTCCATGTATCTCCGCCAACAGCCCCAGTCCTTCCTCTCGAGGGATACACTTCAATTTCACGCCGTTCGGCCTCTTTCTGTACAGGACGTCATCGACGAACTGGTACATAGTAGAGCGACGGGCTACTTTTTCCGCTTCTTCCTGCTCCTCAAGAAGTTCCCCTGTTTGGAGGAATCAGACGGTATGCTATGCCCACGCTGGAGCCTAGGGCTCGGCGGCGAGGACTAAAGGCACTTCCTCCGCTACAGGAGCAGCTGTCTCGACGGCAAGAGCTTGATGCTCCGCCGGAGCTAGCCGTCCCATGGCGGGCTCAGTATCTCCGGCAACATCCTTGCCGGCGGCTCTAGGGAGCTCGGCGGGAAAGTACTTGCCGGGCCCTGATTTCCTTCTCTTGTTTTGCTCTGTTGAAGGATCAACAGATGGTTGAGTTAGCTGAAGCACAAAGGTACCTGGTTCCACAGGTAGCTTGAGGGCAGTGCGCTTTGACAGGTAATCGGCGATGTCGTTCTTTGCTCGGGGAACGTGCTCCGCCTGTATACCATCAAAATGCTCTTCCAGCTTTCTCACTTCATCGACGTAGGCCTTCATCAACGGGCTCTGGTAATCTTTGTTGACTTGTTTGACAACAAGTTGCGAGTCGCCCCTGATGATGAGTTTCTTGATTCCGAGGTCTGCCGCGATCCTAAGACCAGCAAGCAGCCCCTCGTATTCAACAGTATTGTTTGTTGACACCTCCCTGGGGAAGTGCATCTGGATCACGTACTTGAGGTGCTCTCCGGTGGGCGCGACAAGTAGTACGCCAGCCCCGGCGCCCTGTAAGGAGAAAGCTCCATCAAAGTACATGATCCAGTCGCAACTTGCCTCCTTGCCGGGGAGAGCGGTCTCTTGAGTTTCTTCGTCAGGCATCGCGGTCCATTCTGCAACGAACTCCGCCAGGACTCGGCTTTGAATCGTCGAGGTACTCTCAAACTTGAGGCCAAAGCTGGACAGTTCCAGTGCCCACTCTACGATCCTTCCCGTTGCGTCTGGATTGTGCAATATCCGTTGCAGAGGGAGGCGAGTGACGACAGTGATTTCATGTGCCTGGAAGTAGTGAAGCAGCTTCCTCGAGGCCATAAGAAGGCCGAAGAGCAGTTTCTACACACCGGAGTACCTTGATCTAGCCCCCTGCAGAAGGGAGCTAACAAAGTAGACCGGGTGCTGCATCATCTTCTTCCTTGGCGGCACTCCAACCGGCTGTGTCGTCTCGGCATCGGTGGCATCTGGCTCCGTCGCTGCTATTACCTCATCAACAATTTCTCTCTACGCCACTAGTGCGGCGCTGACCACCTAGTTCGTTGCCGCCAGGTACAACAGCAACAGTTCCTGTGGCCTAGGCGCAACTAGTATTGGCGCGGAGGAGAGGTACCTCTTCAAATCTTGCAATGCTGCTTCGGCTTCTAGCGTCCACTCCATTGGGCCCGCCTTTTTCAAAATCTTGAAAAAGGGAAGGGCGCGCTCGGCGAACTTGGAAATGAACCTGCTCATGGCGGCAAGGCAACCAGCAAGCCGACGCACATCCTTGACTCGCTTGGGCACTTCAATCTGCTCTATAGCTTTGATCTTGTCCGGATTGGCCTCTATCCCATGCTGTGACACAAAGAACCCGAGAAGCTTGCCAAACGGGACGCCGAAAACGCACTTCTCAGGGTTCAACTTGAGATTGATCTTGCGTAGGTTTGCAAATATTTCTTGTAAATCTGATATGAGGGTTGCCCTGTTCTTGGTTTTGACCACTATATCATCCATATAAGCTTCCATATTTCTATGGAGCTGGGGTTCAAAACCAATCTGCACCGCCCTCGCAAACGTTGAACCAGCACTCTTCAACCCGAAAGGCATCCGTATAAAGCAATACGTACCACATGGGGTGATGAATGCCGTTTTCTCTTCATCTTCCCTTGTCATGAAGATCTGGTGGTAGCCGGAGTAGGCATCGAGGAATGACAACAGATCACACCCAGCTGTGGAGTCAACAATCTGGTCGATGCGCAGCAATGGGAAGGGGTCTTTGGGACAAGCCTTATTAGTATCTGTGTAATCAATACACAACCTCCACTTCCCATTTGCCTTGCGCACTACCACCGGATTGGCCAACCACATTGGATGGAGCACTCCTCTTACCAAACCCGCTGCTTCCAGTTTCCGGATCTCCTCTGTGATGAACTCTTGTCGTTCCAAAGCTTGCTTTCTGACCTTCTGCTTGACGGGCCGCGCATGAGGACAGACAGCAAGGTGGTGCTCAATCACCTTCCTGGGAACGCCGGGGATGTCGGATGCTTGGCATGCAAACACGTCGACATTCGCCCGCAGGAAGGTGACGAGCGCGTCTTCCTATTTGTCGTCAAGGGTGGAGCTTATGGTAAAAGCTCCTCCCGTGCCGTCCTCCTTGTCAGAAACCTTCTTGGTTCCTGGTGTTGTGGCCCTGGACTTATTGTTTCTGTCGGCGGAGCTCTCTGGCACGTCCTCGACGGGAGCGCTACACTCCGAAGAGGTGCGCTTGCCGGAATGGGTGCCTGAGGTCTCACCGGTCTTCTTCTTTTGCCTTCCCGGGGCTCCAGCGGCAGGAGCAAGCGCCTTACCAGTGGCGGCTGCTACAACTGCTTGTTGATAGAGTTGGTCAGTGCAAATTAGTGCATCCTTCTTGTCTGATGGGACGGTGATGATCGTCACAGGCCCCGGCATCTTCAGGGTGTTGTAGGCGTAATGTGCCGCCGCCACGAACTTGGCCAGCGCTGGGCGGCCAAGGATCCCGTTGTAAGGCAAGGGGATCTTGGCAACGTCGAACACAACCCTTTCTGTCATGTAGTTCAGATCACTCCCAAAAGTCACGGGCAACGTGACCTTTCCCTTAGGTTGACTTCTTCCCGGGTTGACCCCCTGAAACGTGCCCGTCTCTTCGAGGTCTTCATCAGGAATCTGCAATTTCTCGATCACGGCAGGCGAGAATAAGTTTAGACCGGCCCCGCCATCGACTAGCATCTTTGTCACCTTGAGGTTGCGTATTGTTCACCAACAATGGCAAGCACCCGACTGCAGTAGTGCGATCAGGGTGATCCTCAGTGTAAAAAATGATAGGTGTGTTGGACCACTTCAGCGGCCTGTGGGCATCAAACGACGGTTCCGCCACTGTAATCTCACACGCCCACTGTTTAAGCTGGCGGTGAGAGGTATGCAGCGAGGTGCCGCCATCAACACACATGGCCTCTGTAGCTTTCTGAAATCCTTGGTCACCAGACTCATCGTCCTCTTCGTGATCATCGTCTTCTGGCTTTTTGTCACGGCCCTGGGCAGGCCTCTCCCACTGTTTATCTTTGCCGCGACGGCCCGCCTGGCCGTCATGCTTCTTGCCGGACCCCTCAGCACCGTCCTGGCCTTTCTCCTTGTCCCGCCTCTCATATTCAGCCCTTTGCTTCTCAGCAAGGAGCTCAACCTGTCGGTAGTTCTGGAGATCATGGCCTTTGGTGCGATGGATCTTGCATTATTGCTTGTCGGATTTTCCTGGCTTCTCGGTAGCCGCCAAGTCCCGGCAGGCGACACATCCGGCAATTTCCTTGCCGGGGTCATCTGCCTTGGTTTTCTTGGCGGAGCCGGAGTCGCCAGATCCATCGATGGCAAGCACAACTTTACCTTTCCGCTTCCTGTTGCGGCGCCGGCCTTTCTTCGCCGGGGCGGCAGTATCCTCATCTAAGGAGTCGATTTCCACGCCGGCATCTTCGCCGGGGTACTTCCTTCCCTCTTCAGCCCGGGCACATTTGTCGGCAAGAACATAGAGTTCTGCCACATCTTTCACCTTGTTCATTGCCAGTTCTTCGCGCATCTTGCGGTTACGCACGTTCTGATGGAACACGCTGATGATGGCGGCAGGGTGAACATCAGGGATATTGTACTGTACCCGGTTGAACCTCTGTATATACTTGCGCAGACTCTCGCCTCCCTTCTGGGGAATGACATGCAGGTCGCTTGCTTGGCCATGGGCTTGGTGACCCCCAGTAAAGGCGCCCACAAACTCATGGCACAAATCTTATCGTCGCGGGCTCCGGCGGCTTGCATCGCGATGGTGTAGATGTTGAGGAACTCAGATGGGTGAGTCTTGCCGCTGTACTTTTCGCCAACGTCAGGTTTGAAGGTGCGGTGAGTGGGCCACTGGAACTGCCGTAGCTCACGGGTAAAAGCCGGACAACCTATCTCGTAAGGTAGGCCTCCAGGGCTCTCCGGGGCCGGGTGGTTCACAGCAGGCCCTGCTCGCCTGTCTGACTGGTGGCGCGCTCCGCGCCGGCGCTCGATAGTGGTTCGAGCGTCTTCATGGGCTCGTTCCTGAAGAACTTGGCACTGGTCACAGTGGGTCCGCGGGTCAGACGATGCTATGGAGATGCCGTTCCCCGCGATGTCGCGGCGAGCCGGCGTCTCCGGTACCGGATGGGGAAGAGGTGAATGCACTGTGGTTGCGGCGCCGCCGGCTCTTCCGCCACTGGTCTGCGGGACTCCGTCGGAGTGTCGACCCAGGGGCCCCACCGGACATGGTTCGTCTTTGTTGGCCACCGCAACAAGGCTTCGGATAGTGGCTCTCCATTCGTCGAGTTTCCCCGTGGTGGGAGGAAGGTCGAGGAGCAACTGCGCGCACGCCAGGGCCTCTGCTGGCGTCGGTGGCAGCGAAACCTGCACAGATTGCGACGCGCTTCGACTCCTGACCATGTCAGAAGGAGCTCTATCATGACCCCGCGGTCGCATGCCATTTTCACCAGCGCCTCGGCAAGTGGGAAGGTCTTCTACGTCTCGGGAGTGGCGCTCGGGGCTCTTCCCACGGCGACGCCCGGGATCTTCGGCGTGATTACGCCGTTCGTCGCGCGCTGCCTGGGAGGAGCGCGCTGTTGACGCCGACGTGGGAGTCTTGGAGGCCCTTGCGTCGCCTTCGGGCGGGGCGGCGATGACCTTGGAAGGCCCCGCTCCACCCGCGAAGGACTTGGCTCCGCCTTTGGATTTGGCGACGTGTGGCCCCTTACCAAGCGCACAAACATCACCGCCTCCCAAACTCCGGCTGCTGGGATGGTGTTGGTGTTCGCGAGCAGTGCCCCGGGTCCTCTCTGCGACTGGTCCGCTACTCGCCCGCGTCGGGACGGGCTGTCCGGCTTCCGACTGGCCAACCACCACCGTCGTCTTCTTCTTGGGCGCCATGATGATGAAGAAGCACCGAACTAACTGCTAAAGCCGATTCTCACAACTGCGCCCCTACCTGGCGCACCAAAGATGTCGGTGCGGGACGACACCTATGGGATCACGAGAATCCCTACTATGGTTAGCGGGGCGCGGGGTCGTGAGAAGAGCGGATTGAGCAGGTAGCACACGGTTTGTTTACCTAGGTTCGGGCCGCAAGGATGTGTAAAACCCTACTCCTGCTTTGGTGGATTGTATATTTGTGTTCTTGAGCTAGCTATGGGGCGGGAGGAGCTCCAAAAAGCCGAATCCTTCTCCTGGTCGCCTCGGGCCTCCTTTTATAGAAAAAGGGGTTGCCACAGTGGCACACAAGAGGTGGAAAGGGAACAGTGATGCGAGGTTATCCCTCGCATTCCATGACAAGGCGCATTTAATGCGTCTTTCTTAGGTGTCCTTGCTTTATCGGGGACGGGGGAGAGATCTGCCTCGTCCGTCGCCGCTCCTTCTTGTGTCGACATGCACCCTGGCCAGCGACGCCTGAGATGCCACGTAGGTAGGCAAGCAGCTGAGGTGGCGCAGTGGTGGGTCTTCACGAAGATCTGCATGCCGCCACGCAGGTGCCTGCCCAGCTGGTTGGGTCGGCAGCTGCATGCATGCGGTGGTGGAGGCTCAGTCGGCGTAGGCCTAATGGTGGCCCTGCGGGTGTCCTCGGCAAGGGCCTTGCCGGGGCCCCGGCAAGGGTCTTGCTGAGGCGCCTGCCGTCATCCCCGGCAAGGCGCTTGCCGGGGGCCTTATGGTCTTCCTTGGCTGGGATCCCGCCAAGGGTTGTCGTCTCCTTAGTGCGTATCCGGTCTTGAATGTCTTCACAAAGATCTACATGTCGCCACGGGGATGTCTCCCGAATCCTTGACCTTTGGGGGCAGTGGACTCAAGGGTGATTTGCTCCGTAGGCGCGGGACGAGTCGCCGCGGCAAGGGTCTTGCCGGGGCTGCTAGAACTGTCCCCCATCAAGGATCTTGTCGGGGGAGTCCGCTTCGTCCCCTTTTCTCTTCGTGGTCTTGGCCTTGGTGTTGTTCTAGTTCTCTTGAGCTTCGGTCTTACCCTGGCTCACCTCCCTTGCCTTGCTTGGTGTGGTGGTGCCCGCGGCTCGGACTGCCCGTGCACAGTTATAGGGGTACAAAAAGTGTACCCCTCTTTTTGTACACCGACACCTGATATAATTACTTTGGTTGAATCTGATCCTTTTCATGGTTATGAATCTGAAACTGTTGTGGCACATCTTACTAAATTGAATGATATAGCCACCCTGTTCACTAAAGATGAGAGAACTCGCTACTTTTATATCCTTAAAATATTTCCGTTCTCATTAAAGGGTGATGCTAAGATATGGTTTAATTCTCTTGATCTTGGTTGTGTGCGTAGTCCCCAGGATATGATTTATTACTTCTCTGCTAAATATTTCCTTGCTCATAAGAAACAAGCTGCTTTAAGGGATATATATAATTTTGTGCAAATTCAATAAGAGAGTCTCCCACAAGCTTGGGGAGGCTTCTCCAATTACTTAATGCTTTGCCTGATCATCCTCTTAAGAAAAATGAAATACTTGATATCTTTTATAATGGACTAACCGATGCCTCCAGAGATTACCTGGATAGTTGTGCTGGTTCTGTTTTCAGGGAAAGAACACCGGATGAAGATGAAATTCTATTGAATAATATGTTGTCAAATGAAAATAATTGGACACCTCCGGAGCCAATTCCCGAGCCTATTCCTAAACCAACTCCGAAGAAGAGGGGTATTCTATTTCTCAGTCCTGAAGATATGCAAGAGGCAAAGAAATATATGAAAGAAAAAGGGTATTAAAGCTGAAGATGTTAAGAATTTACCTCCTATTGAAGAAATACATGGTCTTAATTTACCGCCTGTTGAAGAAACATATAATATTAATCCTTTACCTATTGAAGAAACTCATGGTCTTGATAACCCGACACAGGTTGTAAAGGTAAATTCTCTCTATAGATATGATAAAGCTGTAATCCCGTTTACTAAATTTGCTAGCCCATGCTTAGATGAGTTTGATAAATTTATGGCTAACCAAGACGACTTTAATGCTTATTTTGGTAGACAATTGAAAAACAATTCAAATATGCATGAACACTTGGGTGATTATATGGCTAATGTTAAAGGTGAACTTAAACTTATTAGTAAACATGCTTCCATGGTTACCACTCAAGTAGAACAAGTACTTAAAGCTCAAAATGATTTGCTCAATGAATTGAATAGTAAAGGTAATGATAATGCTATTAGAGTGGCTACTAGAACTAGTAGAATGACTCAGGAACCTTTGTATCCTGAAGGCCACCCTAAGAGAATTGAGCAAGATTCTCAGAGAAATAATATAGATGCACCTAGTTCTTCTAAAAAGAAGAAAAAGAAAAATGATAGGACTTTGCATGCTTCTAGTGATCCTATTGTTGAAACACCTGAGAATCCAAATGATATTTCTATTTCTGATGCTGAAACTCAATCTGGTAATGAACCTGAAACTAGTGGTAATGTTAATGATAATGTTCATGATGATGCTCAACCTAGTAATGACAATGACATAGAAATTGAATCTGCTGTTGATCTTGATAACCCACAATCAAAGAATCACCGTTATGATAAGAAAGAATTTGTTGCAAGGAAACATGGTAAAGAAAGAGAGCCTTGGGTTCAGAAACCCATGCCTTTTCCTCCCAAACCATCCAAGAAAAAGGATGATGAGGATTTGGAGCGCTTTGCTGAAATGATTAGACCTATCTTTTTGCGTATGCGATTAACTGATATGCTCAAAACCAATCCTTATGCTAAGTACATGAAAGATATTATTCCAAATAAAAGAAAGATACCGGAAGCTGAAATTTCCACCATGCTTGCTAATTATACTTTTAAGGGCGGAATACCAAAGAAACTTGGAGATCCAGGAGTACCCACTATACCATGCTCCATTAAAAGAAACTATGTTAAAACTTCTTTATGTGATCTTGGAGCCGGTGTTAGTGTTATGCCTCTCTCTTTATATCGTAGACTTAATTTGAATAAGTTGACACCTACTGAAATATCTTTGCAAATGGCTGATAAATCAACTGCTATACCTGTCGGTATTTGTGAGGATGTGCCTGTTGTAGTTGCAAACATTACTATTTTAACAGACTTTGTTATTCTTGATATTCCCGAGGACGATAGTATGTCTATTATTATTGGAAGACCCTTTTTGAATGCTGCAGGGGCTGTTATTGATTGCACTAAAGGCAATGTCACTTTTCATGTTAATGGTAATGAGCATACGGTACACTTTCCGAGGAAACAACCTCAAGTTCATAGTATCAACTCTATTGGAAAAATGCCATCGATTGTATTTGGAGGTTTTGAATTTCCTCTTCCTACTGTTAAGAAGAAATATGATATTCTTATTATTGGGGATGTGCATATCCCCGTTGAGGTAACACAGTGTTATTCGAAATTTCTCCGGTTCCATGTTATTCGGAATGAGTTCGTTAACAAGACTTGATCAACCTTGTTAGTGGATTCCTTTTGATGATCATGAGATGGATGAAACTAGAAGGCACAACCTTCTGTACCCCACTTTTACTTTCTGTTATTTATATTAAATAAAATGAAAATAAATATTTTTCTGTCTGTTATCTGATTATCCGTGCAATATAAAAATACCTCGAAAATAAAGTTCTCCAAATGCCCTGAAATTTAAATATGATTTTTTCTAGAATATTTGAGGATTTATCGAACTGAGAACACACCAGGGGGGTCAACCACCTGCCCACGAGGGTGGAGGGCGCGCCCCCTGCCTCGTGGGCCCATGGTGGCCCTCCTCCACTTATTCCTGCACCCACACACTTCATCTTCCTCCCACAAACACGAATATCCAGCTCAAGCACGAGTTCTACCTTATCTTGCTGCCATTTTCGATCTCCTTGCTCAAAGCACCTCTCACAAAACTGCTTGGGGAGATTGTTCCTTGGTATTTGACTCCTCCATTCCAATTAGTTTTTGTTCTAGTGCTTTATTCATTGCAAATTTTTGCTGCTTAGGTGACCCTGTTCTTGAGCTTGCATGTCAAATTTATATGGTTCCAAGTAGTTTTGATGCATGATATAGGCCCTAGGCACTTGTAGGAGTAATTGCTATCAATATTATTGAGTTTGGTTTACTTTTATTTTGAAGTTACTAAAAATTTCAGAATTTTTCAGAAAATGATGAGGAGACTTTTGAGGGGCTCATCGAGACAAAGCTCGAAGGAAAAGGCACCAAGCCTAAGTATAATATGCCTCGCACCGCGGAGGTTCGGGCGTGTGAATGGCCTTTCGAGGATTTCTTAAGAGCAGCCGGGATTTATGAAGATTTTCATGAATTGGCTCATAATGCAGGCCTCACCGCTTTCCTCCACGACCAATGCGATCAGTATCTCTTACTCACAAATACCTTTGTGCAAAACTTTCATTTTCATTCTAGGAACTCACCACCTACGGTGGAGTTTCATTTATTTGATGAGCATAAGGAGATGTCACTTTATGATTTTTGTCGGATTTGTTTAGTCCCTTTTGAGGGCAAGACAGAAGAACCACATCGTGATGATGTGGAGGGGTTTATTGATACTATCACTGTAGGGGAAACAAGGAAGGTTTCCGATGCACAAATCACTAGCATACATTTTCCGGTTTTACGTTACTTTGCATTATTTGCTAGTCGTTGCTTAATTGGTCATGGAAACTGTGGAAACCTTAGTATCCCTGATATTATTATTTTGCTCCAAGGTTTATATGGTGATAACACTTTTAGTATGGGTGGCATTATTGCCAAACGGTTAAGTCTGAACCGTACCAAGGACCCCATCTTTGGAGGCATCTATGCCTCACGCCTAGTTGCACATTTTAACATACCTATTAGGCATTCTGAGAAGGAAGAAAAAGTGCTGCCTCGTGTTTATCTAGATTATAAAAGTATGGTGGCACATGATTTTATTATTAAGAATAGGGAAGGAGAACTTAAATATCAATTGTTCTTTAACAAACATCATCCTGAGACTATTACCCTGCCTGCTCCTTCTTTGTTTGATTTGTCTGTAAGCACGTACCTTGTTCTGTTGAAGGCTATTCACGCCTACTGGAACCCTACACCAGCTGAGGAGCCAGAGCCGGAACCAAAAATTGATCCTTCACGACAGTCTAATTATCAGTGGGATCCAGAGATGATTGTCAGCTAGTGGCAATCGGAGTCTTCCTCTTCTTCTTCTCAGTACGACCCCAACTACTATTATGGATATCCGCCAGGCCAGCCGTGGCCATCAACCAACTTAGGCCAAAAGCCTAAGCTTGGGGGAGTACGTATTTCCCACCGACATTACATTTATGTTCACACACTCATTGCTAGATGTCGGTGCTCATACTTTTTCATTGTATCATCCATGCTAGTTTATTTTCCTTTTTTATGCTTTCTTCTTGTGTGTTTAATAAACCTTAAGAAAAACAAAAAAAAATTAGTTGTAGCTTTTAATCAGTTTAATTTCCATGCTTGTAGTAGTAATTAAAAAGAAAACCCAAAAAGATTTCCTGTTCTTCTTTTGCTTGTTGGGAGCTTTCCCGTGTAAATAGTTTTATTTCTTTTCTTTTCTTTGGGGGTCGATAGGAGAAGACCATAATGAAATTGTTGAAGTGGTTCTTATATGCATTATTGTTGATCTGACAAAAGAGCCCATATTGCCTTGTCTTCTCCTATTTATTGAATGCTTGTAGATTCCAGCTTAGTCCAATGCACATGCACTATTATTATTATTCACATTGTTCGATCGTGCAAGTGAAAGGCAATTATGATGATATATGATGGACTGGCTGAGATGAGAAAAGCTGGTATGAACTCGACCTCTTTTGTTTTTGTAAATATGATTATTTCATCGTTCCTGATTCAGCCTATTATGAATAAACATGTTTGCAATGACAACTAGAGATCATAGTTTGTTATGCCATGCTTGATTAACTATGAGTTATAATGGTTTACCTTGCATGCCAACATGCTATTGAGATAGTTATGATGTGGTATGATAGGGTGGTATCCTCCTCTAAATGATTTAAGTGACTTGACTTGGCGCATGTTCACGCATGTAGTTGAAACAAAATCAACATAGCCTTCACGATATTTATGTTCATGGTGGATTATATCCTACTCATGCTTGCATTCGATGTTGATTAATTTTAATGCATGTTCATGACTATTGTCGCTCTCTAGCTGGTCGCTTCCCAGTCTTTTGCCAGCCTTCACCTGTACTAAGCAGGAATACTGCTTGTGCATCCAAACTCCTTAAACCCCAAAGTTATTCCACATGAGTCCACTATACCTACCTATATATGGTATCTACCTGCCGTTCCAAGTAAATTTGTATGTGCCAAACTCTAAACCTTCAAATAAATATCTTGTTTTGTATGCTCGAATAGCTCATGTATCAACTAGGGCTGTCCGTATATTCCATGTTAGGCGGGTTATTCTCAATAGGAGTGGACTCCGCTCCTCACTCACGAGATAAATGGCTGGTCACCGGGATGCCCAGTCCCATGCTTTATGCAAACTAAATCAAAATAATTGTAAACAAAACTCCCCCTGGGACTCTTGTTAGTTGGAGGCACTCGTTGTTTTGAGCAAGCCATGGATTGATGCTTGTTGGTGGAATGGGGAGTACAAACTTTACCATTCTTTTTGGGAACCGCCTATAATGTGTGTAGCATGGAAGATATCGCCATCTCTTGGTTGTTATGTTGACAATGAAAGTATACCACTCAAAATATTATTCACCTTCGTTTCAAAACCGAGCTCTGGCACCTCTACAAATCCCTACTTCCCTCTGTGAAGGGACGATCTATTTACTTTTATGCTAAGTCATCATCCTCTTATTAAAAAGCACCAGTTGGAGAGCACCGCTGTCATTTGCATTCATTACTGTTAGTTTACATTGAGTATGACTTGACTGGATCTCTTCTACCATGAATTACAATGTCTAGTCAGTCCTTGGTCTTTAAATATGCTCTGCATTTATCTTTTGTGGTCTCAGAAAGGGCTAGCGAGATACCATCTTGTTATATCATATTATGATTGTTTTGAGAAAATGTTGTCATCCGAGATTTATTATTATGGCTCGCTAGTTGATTATGCCATTGATATGAGTAAACTTGAGACCTATGCGTTATTGCAAATGTGGTTAGTTATAATCTTTGCTAAAAACTTGAATGCTGGCTTTACATATTTACAACAACAAGAGCAAACAGAGTTTGTAAAAGTTTTTCTTTATCACTTTCAGTTTGTCAACTGAATTGCTTGAGGACAAGCAAAGGTTTAAGCTCGGGGGAGTTGATACGTCTCCAACGTATCTACTTTTCCAAACACTTTTGCCCTTGTTTTGGACTCCAACTTGCATGATTTGAATGGAACTAACCCGGACTGATGCTGTTTTCAGCAGAATTACCATGGTGTTATTTATGTGCAGGAGCAAACGTTCTCGGAATGACCTGAAACTTCACGGAGCCACTTTTCAGAAAATAAGAAAAATACCTGCCAAAGATGAAGGCCAGGGGCCCACCGTCTCTCCACGAGGGTGGGGGGCGCGCCTGCCCCCCTAGGGCGCGCCCCTACCTTGTGGGCCCCCTGTTGCCTCTCCGACTCCAACTCCACCTCCATATATTGAGTTTCGGGGAGAAAAAAAGCAGAGAGAAGAAATCATCACGTTTTACGATACGGAGCCGCCGCCAAGCCCTAAAACCTCTCGGGAGGGCTGATCTGGAGTCCGTTCAGGGCTCCGGAGAGGGGAATCCGTCGCCATCATCATCATCAAACCATCCTCCATCACAAATTTCATGATGCTCACCGCCGTGCGTGAGTAATTCCATCGTAGGCTTGCTGGACGGTGATGGGTTGGATGGGATCTATCATGTAATCGAGTTAGTTTTGTTAGGGTTTGATCCCTAGTGTCCACTATGTTCTGAGATTGATGTTGCTATGACTTTGCTATGCTTAATGCTTGTCACTAGGGCCCGAGTGCCATGATTTCAGATCTGAACCTATTATGTTTTCATCAATATATGAGTGTTCTTGATCCTATCTTGCAAGTCTATAGTCACCTATTATGTGTTATGATCCGTTAACTCCAAAGTGACAATAATCGGGATACTTACCGGTAATGACCGTAGTTTGAGGAGTTCATGTATTCACTATGTGTTAATGCTTTGTTCCGGTTCTCTATTAAAAGGAGGCCTTAATATCCCTTAGTTTCCGTAAGGACCCTGCTGCCACGGGAGGGTAGGACAAAACATGTCATGCAAGTTCTTTTCCATAAGCACGTATGACTATATTTGGAATACATGCCTACATTATATCAATGAACTGGAGCTAGTTCTGTGTCACCCTAGGTTATGACTGTTACATGATGAACCGCATCCGGCATAATTCTCCATCACTGATCCATTGCCTATGAGCTTTCCATATATTGTTCTCCGCTTATTTACTTTTCCGTTGCTATTGCTATCATCACTACAAAATACCAAAAACATTACTTTTACTACCGTTACCTTTTGCTACCGTTATCACTACTATCATATTACTTTTCTACTAAACACATTGCTGCAGATATTAATTTTCCAGGTGTGGTTGAATTGACAACTAAGCTGCTAATACTTGAGAATATTCTTTGGCTCCCCTTGTGTCGAATCAATAAATTTGGGTTGAATACTCTACCCTCGAAAACTGTTGCGATCCCCTATACTTGTGGGTTATCATTTCCCACGGGTATAGTATTCGGAAACACTCCACCCTTGGGTTCCGGAGGTTGAAGCGGAAGGTCTGCCATGACAATCTTTTACAATTCGGCCGGAGACAAGTTTGCTGATAAAGTGTATTGTCACATAAAATCGCACGCCTAATATTTATCTATGCCATCTATCAGGCTGTCTAGCTTACATTCCTGCTGTGAAAATTTGGCGGCTATCTTTACTTGATCATACACCAAACTAACCGGAATTTCTTGTCCGTCCGATCCCCGAGGTCCGACCCGGGCCATATGTGTAACACCCTGGATGTAACTTGCCATATTTGTACTCCGACTCTTGCCATTTTCAGCTCTAAGTTATGAGATTTCCTTTCGTGGTTGGGTTCTTGTATTCATGTTGCATTTTGTCCATGTCATGCATTTCATATCATGTCATCATGTGCATCTCATTTGCAGACGTGTTCGTCTCATGCATCCAAGCATTTTCCCCGTTGTCCGTTTTGTAATCCGACAATCCGACACTCCTACGTGCACCGGCGTCCCCTTTTTGTCTCTTTTCGTGAGAGGGTGTTGAACATTCTCGGAATGGACCGAGACTTGCCAAGCGGCCTTGGTACACCACCGGTAGACCGCCTGTCAAGTTTCGTGCCATTTGGAGTCCGTTTGATACTCCAACGGTTAACCGGGGAACCGTAAAGGCCTTGTGTGTGTGTTGCAGCCCAACACCCCTTCAAAATGGCCCAATAACCCTTCCAAACCTCTCCCATGTCCTCCATCGTCGGATCACGACCGCATGGTCGAAAACTACACCTCATTTGGACACTCCTACCTCCTCCTAGCTATAAATAGGTGCCCCTCCTCCAAATTCGCGGGCGAAACCCTAAAAAAATCCTCCCCGCCGTCGCCGGACACGTCCGGGTCCGGCCGGACAGATCGCGCCACCGCGTCCGACCAACCGCGCGATGCCACACCGCCGCCGGCCCGCGAGCCCGCGTCGGGCCCGCCGAGCCCATCCGCCGCCGCCCCGCGCCCGCTTCGCCTTGCGCGCCCGCGCCTCCTCCTCGCTGCCGTCCGCCGCCCGCTCCTCGCGGGCGCGCCCTCGTTGCCACTCGCCGGTGACCCCGGTCCGCAGTGCCGGCCACCGGAGCTGCCCTTGCGCCGCCCGCGCCCACTGTGAGGTCCGCCGCCTCCACCTCGACGCCGCACCTGCAAGCATCTCCGGCGCCGTCCCCGGCCTCCTTCGGCGAACCCTCCTCGTCCGCAAGCGCTGGCGACCACCGCGACCTCCATCTCCGACGATCCTCGGATTCCGCGCCAGATCCAGATCCATTCTCGAGGTTGACCCCAAAATAATACGAAGTCATTTATTTTTGCATTCCGATCCCCTGTTCATCATGCCATAACTCTGTGATCATAGCTCCGTTTTGTGTGTGCAATATACCAAAATGTTCATCATAATGTGCTCTTCATTTCATTCCATTGTGACATGCTTGTTTGAGTCCATCTTGTTGCCCAAATCGTGGATGCAAGAGTGCTATAAATTCTTAGGTGCTGATTCTTATCAGAGTATGAGGATTTGTCATTTTTGCTACATTTGTTGTGTGCTGCATATGGGCATGATCTCTACATGTATTTTGATCTATGCCATGCCATCTTTACAGGGGTGTTTGCCATGTATTTTTGTGATCAATGTGGTGACTAGCACAAGCATGCAAAGTAGCTATGTTGTTATTTTTTATGCCATGTACCCATGATGCTACAGTGAGATCCATCCTTGTTTAGAGTTGCTTCAGTAAGGATGATTTTGACATATGGTTATGCTCTATCCATACATACCCCTGTTTGCAATTATGGAGTGCCCTAGAATGACTTAATCTTGCTCTACTTTTGCTATAAAATGTTCCTGGCAGATTGTTTACATGTTAATCAATTTTGCCATGGTTGTTGTAGTTGATCCAAGCATGCTATAAACTTGCTCTTGCCTTGGTTAGCTTTATGAACATGTCTTCTTGCTATTTCTATGCTTAGTTTGTCATGAAAGGATTTGTGATGAGTGAATCAAGCTCGCAAAGATGCCTTCATAACTTTGTTTATGCCATGCTCTATTTTTCTGCTAAGTCTGAATCTGTTAACGAAACTTGCTATGTTTACATGAGTGCCATCATATCTTTTGTGCCTTTTTGGCTCATGGTAAGTAAGGGACTTTTGTTCTATGCTTTGAGTAGATTCATGCCATGCCTTTGTTTGCTATGATATGATCCTGTAGCATGTTGTTTTCTTGCTCTAAACCTGGCTTCTTGATGTTATTTTTCTAGCATGTTAGTATTTTCACCAAGTCTATGATGCTGATATCTTTTGCACTTTTGCCATGCTTGTTTGAACCTACTCTTGTGTGATTTAGCCGTAGCTCAGTGTTCATCTTTTGTCAAGCATCTTGAGTAGATCACTGACATGTGCTTTGTTGCTTTGTTGGAGTACAGTAGCTTAGTTTCTTGTTGCATTCTAGATGGCATCATGCTGTTAATCGCAGAATTGTGCCATTCTTGTTTTGCTTGCCATTTGCAAACCGTGCATCTGATTCCGGTGATCTTTATATCGATTTTGACTAAAATCATCTCATCTTTCCAGCGGCACTCTTGGTTTGCCAAGTTGATGCCTTGATCAATCTTTTCCTTCCGGAGCATGCATATGCATTGCATATCACATCTCGCATATCATGTCATGTTTTGCATCATGTTGCTTGCGCATTGCACCGTGATTGATTGTTGGTCCTTTTCTTGTGTTCTTTCTTTGGGTAGAGCCGGTAGATGAGTACGTGATCGAGGAACCTGTTGAGTACACTTACAAGGATCAAGCTTTCGTCAACTCTGAGAACTTTGCAGGCAAGATGACCATACCCTCGAAATCACTTCTATCTTTGCTTGCTAGTTGTTCGCTCTATTGCTATGCCGCGATACCTACCACTTTCTATATAATTCCTCCCATATTGCCATGACAAGCCTCTAACCCACCTTTTCCTAGCAAACCATTGTTTGGCTATGTTACCTCTTTGCTCAGCCCCTCTTATAACGTTGCTAGTTGCAGGTGAAGTTGGAGTTTGTTCCTTGCTGGAACATGGATATTTGTTGGGATATCATTATTATATCTTGTTTACTTTAATGCATCTATATACTTGGTAAAGGGTGGAAGGCTCGGCCTTATGCCTGGTGTTTTGTTCCACTCTTGCTGCCTTAGTTTCTGTCATACCGGTGTTATGTTCCTTGATTTTGCGTTCCTTACACGGTTGGGTGTTATGGGAACCCCTTGACAGTTTGCTTTGAATAAAACTCCTCTAGCAAGGCCCAACCTTGGTTTTACCATTTGCCACCTAAGCCTTTTTCCCTTGGGTTCCACGGACTCAAGGGCCATCTTTATTTTAAACCCCCCCGGGGGCCAGTGCTCCTCTGAGTGTTGGTCTGAACCGAGTAGACTACGGGGCCACCTCGGGGAAACTTGAGGTTTGGTTTTACTCATAGGATGTCTCATCCGGTGTGCCCTGAGAACGAGATACGTGCGACTCCTATCAGGATTTGTTGGCACATCAGGCGGCTTTGCTGGTCTTGTTTTACCATTGTCGAAATGTCTTGTAACCGGGATTCCGAGTCTGATCGGGTCTTCTTGGGAGAAGGAATATCCTTCGTTGACCGTGAGAGCTTGTGATGGGCTAAGTTGGGACACCCCTGCAGGGTTTTGAACTTTCGAAAGCCGTGCCCATGGTTATGGGCAGATGGGAATTTGTTAATATCCGGTTGTAGAGAACTTGACACTTAAATTAATTAAAATGAATCAACTGCGTGTGTAGCCGTGATGGTCTCTTTTTGGCGGAATCCGGGAAGAGAACACGGTCTCGTGTTATGCTTGAACGTAAGTAGTTTTAGGATCACTTATTGATCACTTTTAGCTTCTCGACCGTGCTTTGCTTCTCTTCTCGCTCTCTTTTGCGTAAGTTAGTCACCATATATGCTAGTGCTTGCTGCAGCTCCACCTCACTACCTTTCCTACCCATAAGCTTAAATAGTTTTGATCGCGAGGGTGTGAGATTGCTGAGTCCCCGTGACTCACAGTTACTTCCAAACAGATGCAAGTGCCGATGATGCCAGTGCAGGGGACGCTACCGAACTCAAGTGGGAGTTCGACGAGGATTCGGGCCGTTACTATGTTTATTTTTCGGATGATCAGTAGAGGAGCCCAGTTGGGGCGATTGGGGATCTAGCATTTGGGGTTGTCTTTCTTTTATTTGGTTCCGTAGTCGGACCTTGATTGTATTCTGGATGATGTATGATATATTTATGTATTGTGTGAAGTGGCGATTATAAGCCAACTCTTTATCCCTTTCTTATTCAGTACATGGGATGTGTAAAGATTACCCCTCTTGCGACATGCCTAATATGCGGTTATGCCTCTAAGTCGTGCTCCAACACGTGGGAGATATAGCCGCATCGTGGGTGTTACAATATGATTCGGATCAAGACCGGTATACCATGTTTTCACCATGGCCCAGGCCTCTCGTGCACCCACTCGACATGTTGATGCCTTCCACAGCTCAAAACAAAGACGAGCTCCTTTAAATAGCTCCGCGAGCTCCCCCATCGGTCTCGGAGGAGAATCATATGGCCATAAAGCCTTAGCCATATTCCTCATTGCTTTCCGAGCTCGCTCGTGCACTTTGGATAGCTCTTGTAGTAGGTCGCCTTGAAATCCGTACACTTCTCCTTCGGGCCTCCTAGTTAACAAACCTACAGGAACAAATCTCATAAAAATTTTCATCAGGGGATCTTATGAAAGTTAGGTTCAGGGACATACTAATATGCCGCCTTTCAGCTTTCGCTTCTCTTTCAAGGCATCTGACAGTTGGGCTCTTACATCCTTTAGCTCCTTGTCTTGCTTAATGTTGGCATCCTGTAGTTTGTTCTTCTCATCCCTGGTCCGTGTCAATATACATTGACCAGCAGCTTCTTGCCTTTCGGCATGTTGTTTATCCGCCTGCACAACCTTCAGTCTATCCTCCAGCTGATCCGGCGATCCTGCCACCGTAAACAAAATAGTGTATATTTAAAAACATTGTTGGCACAAAATCGTATTTTCCGGACAGTGATTAGCAGTCCTGTGCAACCTTCTTGGACTTCTCCAGTTCGACGGTGACAGCAGTTAGCTTGGTCCGACATTCTTCAAGCTCCTTGGATAGCATGTCGTTTTTCTATGTGAGTACCTGATAATACAACGATCCTTAAATCAGTTGGGCCAAACTGCTTCAAATCTTGGGGGCTACTGGCACATGAGTACTGAATCTATAGAAAAGCTCTTACCCGCATATCCTTTGAAAGCTGGTGTGTGGCTCCGGCAAGCCCATCCCGAGCAGCTCGGATATATGCATCCGCAAAGTTGAGGGCATGGAATGCCTCTATAGTAAAACTGGGATCGCGCATGGCATCTTTCCGCCGATGATGATTCATGGCGCTCTCCACTTCAGAATTAGTGATAGATACATCATCTGAATCCTCTTGGAGATGACAGTCCATCATTTTTCCCGTATCAACCCTAGTCCTTACGACAGGGTTTGGGGCCGGATTGATCGATACATGGCCGGCGGGGTCCCCGGATATAGTCCGACGTATGCTCTTCCTGTAAAATGGTCCAGCAGAGAACGTCACAACTCGCTGATACGTCCATTTTGCATCATGCTTTTATATCAATATTTATTGCATTATGGGTTGTTATTACACATTATGTCACAATACTTATGCCTATTCTCTCTTATTTTACAAGGTTTACATAAAGAGGGAGAATGCTGGCAGCTGGGATTCTAGGCTGGAAAAGGAGCAAATATTAGAGACCTATTCTGCACAGCTCCAAAAGTCCTGAAACTTCACGGAAGATGTTTTCCAAATATATAAAAAATACTGAGAGCAAGAACCTCACCAGGGGGGTCACACCCAGCCCACGAGGGTGGGGGCGCTCCCTACCCCCCTGGGCGTGCCCCCTACCTCATGGGCCCCCTGGTGGCCCTTCGGTGGCCATCTTCTGCTATATGGAGTCTTTCGATTGGAAAAAAATCATAAGCCATCTTCTCGGACGAAACTCCGCCGCCACGAGGCGGAACCTTGGCGGAACCAATCTAGGGCCCTGGCGGAGCTGTTCTGCCGAGGAAACTTCCCTCCCGGAGGGGGAAATCATCGCCATCGTCATCACCAACGCTCCTCTCATCGGGAGAGGGCAATCTCCATAAACATCTTCATCAGCACCATCTCATCTCCAAACCCTAGTTCATCTCTTGTATCCAATTCTTGTCTCCAAGTCTGGGATTGGTGCTAGTAGGTTGCTAGTAGTGTTAATTACTCCTTGTAGTTGATGCTAGTTGGTTTAATTGGTGGAAGATCATATGTTCAGATCCTATATGCATATTAATACCCCTCTGATTATGAACATGTTTATTCTTTGTGAGTAGTTACTTTTGTTCCTGAGGACATGGGAGAAGTCTTGCTATTAGTAGTCATGTGAATTTGGTATTCGTTCAATATTTTGACGAGATGTATGTTGTCTCTCCTCTAGTGGTGTTATGTGAACGTCGACTACATGACACTTCACCATTATTTGGGCCTAGAGGAAGGCATTGGGGAGTAATAAGTAGATGATGGGTTGCTAGAGTGACAGAAGCTTAAACCCTAGTTTATGTGTTGCTTCATAAGGGGCAGATTTGGATCCATATGTTTCGTGCTATGGTTAGGTTTACCTTAATACTTTTGTTGTATTTGCGGATGCTTGCAATAGAGGTTAATCATAAGTGGGATGCTTGTCCAAGTAAGGGCAGTACCCAAGCACCAGTCCACCCACATACCAAATTATCAAAGTACCGAACGCGAATCATATGAACATGATGAAAACTAGCTTGAAGATATTCCCATGTGTCCTCGGGAGCACTTTTCTCTATATAAGAGTTTGTCCAAGCTTGTCCTTTGCTACAAAAAGGATTGGGCCACCTTGCTGCACCTTATTTACTTTTGTTACTTGTTTCTCGTTACAAATTATCTTATCACAAAACTATCTGCTACCACTTATTTCAGTACTTGCAGAGAATACCTTGCTGGAAACCGTTTATCATTTCCTTCTGCTCCTCGTTGGATTCGACACTCTTACTTATCGAAAGGACTATGATAGATCCCCTATACTTGTGGGTCATCAAGACTCTTTTGTGGCGCCGTTGCCGGGGAGTGAAGCGCCTTTGGTAGGTGGAATTTGGTAAGGAAAAATTTATATAGTGTGCTGAAATTTACTGTCATTTGTTACTATGGAAAGTAACCCTTTGAGGGGCTTGTTCGGGGTATCTTCACCCCGACCAGTAGAGTAAAGAGTTGCTCCTCAACCTACTGAACCTACTGAATATGAATATGAAAATGAAAATGCCTACTTTGAAGTTCCTTCGGGTATGATAGAAAAACTGCTAGCTAATCCTTTTTTAGGAGATGGAACAAAACATCCTGATGAACATTTGATATATGTGGATCAAGTTTGTAGATTATTTAAGCTTGCAGGTGTACCCGGAGATGTTGTTAAGAAGAAGGTCTTCCCCTTATCTTTGAGGGGAGATGCATCGACATGGTATAGGCTATGTGGTGATATGAGGTCTTGGAATTACAAACGATTGGAATTGGAATTTCATCAGAAGTTTTACCCTATTCACCTTGTTCATCGTGATCGCAATTACATATATAATTTTTGGCCTCGCGAAGGAGAAAGCATCGCTCAAGCTTGGGGGAGGATTAAATCAATGTTATATTCATGCCCCAATCATGAGCTCTCAAGAGAAATGATTATTCAAAAATTTTATGCTCGGCTTTCTGGTAACAATCGCACCATGCTTGATACTTCTTGTGCTGGCTCTTTTATGATGAAGACTATTGAATTCAAATGAGATTTATTGGAAAGAATTAAATGCAACTCTGAAGATTGGGACCTCGACAATGGTAAGGAGTCAGGTATGACACCTAGTTTTGATTGTGTTAAATCTTTTATGGATACCGATATTTTTCATTAATTTAGCACTAAATATGGACTTGACTCTGAGATAGTAGCTTCTTTCTCTGAATCTTTTTCTGCTTATGTTGATCTCCCCAAGGAGAAGTGGTTTAAATATCATCCTCCCATATAAGTAAAAGTGGATGCACCTATTAAAGTTGAAGAAAAGACTATCACTTATAATGATCCTATTGTTCCTACTTCTTATGTTGAGAAACCACCTTCCCCTGTTAAGATAAATGATCATGCTAAAGCTTCAACTGTGGTTCGTAAAAGCAATATTAAAACATATACCCCTCCTAAGCAAGTTAAAGTTGAACCTAATATTGCTATTGTTAAAGATCTCTTGTCTGATAATATAGATGGGCATGTTATTTATTTCTGTAATGAAACTGCTAGAATTGCTAAACCCCGTGATAAAGATAAACCTAGACCTGTGGTAGGCATGCCTGTTATTTCTGTTAAAATAGGAGATCATTGTTATCATGGCTTATGTGATATGGGTGCTAGTGCTAGTGCAATACCTTATTCCTTATACAAAGAAGTTATGCATGATATTGCACCTGCTGAGATGGAAGATATTGATGTCACAATTAAACTTGACAATAGAGATACTATTTCACCAATGGGAATTGTTAGAGATGTTGAAGTCTTGTGTGGGAAAACTAAATATCCTGCTGATTTTCTTGTTCTTGGTTCCCCACAAGATAGATTTTGTCCCATTATATTTGGCAGACCCTTCTTAAATACTGTTAATGCTACCATAGATTGCAAAAGGGATGTTGTTACTATCGGTTTAGATGATATGACTCATGAATTTAATTTTTCTAAATTTAGTAGACAACACCGTGAATAAGAATTACCTAGTAAGGATGAAATTATTGGTCTTGCTTCTATTGCCATACCTCCTAGTGATCCTTTAGAACAATACATGCTAGACCATGAAAATGATATGTTTATGAATGAAAGAAGGGAATTAGATGAAGTATTCTTTAAACAGGAACCTATTCTGAAAAACAATTTACCTGTTGAAATCCTAGGGGATCCTCCTCCACCCAAGGGTGATCCCGTGTTTGAGCTTAAACTGTTACCTAATACTCTTAAATATGCTTATCTTTATGAGAAAAAGATGTATCCTGTTATTATTAGTGCTAACCTTTCAGAACATGAAGAAGAGAGATTATTGAAAACTCTGAAGAAGCACCGTGCTGCTATTGGGTATACTCTTGATGATCTTAAAGGCATTAGTCCCACTCTATGTCAACATAAAATTAATTTGGAAGAAGATGCTAAACCAGTTTGTGATCATCAACGCCGGCTGAATCCTAAAATGAAAGAAGTGGTAAGAAAGGAGATACTAAAGCTCCTTGAGGCAGATATAATTTATCCCGTTGCTGATAGTCAGTGGGTAAGCTTGATACGTCTCCAACGTATCTATAATTTTTGATTGCTCCATGCTATGTTATCTACTGTTTTGGGCAATTTTGGGCTTTATTATCCACTTTTATATTATTTTTGGGACTAACCTATTAACCGGAAGCCCAGCCCAGAATTGCTGTTTTTTTTGCCTATTTTAGTGTTTCGAAGAAAAGGAATATCAAACGGAGTCGAAATGGAATGAAATCAACTGGAGAAGTTATTTTTGGAAGGAAAGCTACCGGAAAAGCTTGGACCCCACGCCAGGAGCCAAGGGAGGAGCTCACGAGGGTGAGGGCGCCCCCCTAGGGCGCGCCCCCTGCCTCATGGGGCCCCCGAAGCTCCACCGACGTACTTCCTGCACCCATATATATTCACGTACCCTAAAACTTCCAGAACGCACAATAGATCGGGAGTTCCGCCTCCAGTAGCCTCTGTAGCCACCGAAAGCCAATCTAGACCCGTTCCGGCACCCTGCCAGAGGGGGAAATCCTTCTCCGGTGGCCATCTTCATCATCCCGGTGCTCTCCATGACGAGGAGGGAGTAGTTCTCCCTCGGGGCTGAGGGTATGTACCAGTAGCTATGTGTTTGATCTCTCTCTCTCTCTCTCATGTTCTTGATTTGGCACGATCTTGATGTATCGCGAGCTTTGCTATAATATTTGGATCCTATGATATTTCTCCCCCCCCCTCTACTCTCTTGTAATGAATTGAGTTTCCCCTTTGAAGTTATCTTATCGGATTGAGTCTTTAAAGATTTGAGAACACTTGATGTATGTCTTGCCGTGCGTATCTGTGGTGACAATGGGATACCACGTGATTCACTTGATATATGTTTTGGTGATCAACTTGCAGGTTCCGCCCATGAACCTATGCATAGGGGTTGGCACACGTTTTTGTCGTGATTCTTCGGTAGGAACTTTTGGGCACTCTTTGAGGTCCTATGTGTTGGTTGAATAGATGAATCTGAGATTGTGTGATGCATATCGTATAATCATACCCACGGATACTTGAGGTGACATTGGAGTATCTAGGTGACATTATGGTTTTGGTTGATTTGTGTTTAAGGTGTTATTCTAGTACGAACTCTAGGGTTGTTTGTGACACTTATAGGAATAGCCCAACAGATTGATTGGAAAGAATAACTTTGAGGTGGTTTCGTACCCTACCATAATCTCTTCGTTCATTCTTCGCTATTAGTGACTTTGGAGTGACTCTTTGTTGCATGTTGAGGGATAGTTATGTGATCCAATTATGTTAGTATTGTTGAGAGGACTTGCACTAGTGAAAGTATGAACCCTAGTCCTTATTTCCAAGCATTGCAATACTGTTTACGCTCACTTTTACCATTAGTTACCTTGCTGTTTTTATATTTTCAGATTACAAAAGCTATTATCTACTATCCATATACCAGTTGTTTCACCATCTCTTCGCCGAACTAGTGCACCTATACAATTTACCTTTCTATTGGGTCTGTTGGGGACATAAGAGACTCTTTGTTATTTGGTTGCAGGGTTGCTTGAGAGAGACCATCTTCATCCTACGCCTCCTACGGATTGATAAAC
The DNA here is from genome assembly GCF_018294505.1 of Triticum aestivum. Classification (NCBI taxonomy): domain Eukaryota; kingdom Viridiplantae; phylum Streptophyta; class Magnoliopsida; order Poales; family Poaceae; genus Triticum; species Triticum aestivum. The sequence continues at coordinate 81,159,339 of NC_057797.1, forward strand.
CTTAGGTCATCCACTTGAGGGAAATTTGTTACTGTCCAACAAACCTCTGCACTTGGAGGTCCAACAACGTCTACAAGAAGAAGGTTGTGTAGTAGACATCAAGCTCTTTTCTGGCGCCATTGCCGGGGAGTGAGTGCTCGAAGGTATATCTTTAGATCTTGCAATCGAGTCTTTTAGTTTCTTGTTTTATCACTAGTTTAGTCTATAAAAGGAAATGACAGAAAAAATGGAATTAAGTTTGCCTCATACGCTTCATCTTTTAAATATCTTTCGTGAGTATGATGGAAAGGAAAATTGTGCTCAAGTGCTAGAAGAAGAATTACATAGAATGCTTGGCATCAAATATGTGAATGATGAGCATGATTGCAATATTGTTAGTACGAATTCCTTGAATATCCATGATGCTAATGATATGCAAAGCCACAAGCTTGGGGAAGCTATGTTTGATGAAGATGATATTTTTTGTCCCCCAAGTTTTGATGAGCGAATTTATTATGATGAAAGCATGCCTCCTATCTAATGATTATTATTGTGATGACACATATGCTTTAAAGAATAGTGATAACAATGAAACTTGTCATCTTGATTTCAATTTTCAATCCCATGATAGTTACTTTGTTGAGTTTGCTCCCACTACTATTCAAGAGAAGAATTTTGTTTATGTGGAGAGTAGTAAATTTTTTATGCTTGTAGATCATGAAAAGAATGCTTTAGGTGCTGGTTATATTGTTGAATTCTTTCATGATCCTACTGAAAATTATTATGAGGGAGGAACATATGCTTGTAGGAATTGCAATAATATCAAGTTTCCTCTCTATGTGCTTAAAGTTTTGAAGTTATGCTTGTTTTTCCCTCCTATGCTAGTTGATTATTGTTCCCACAAGTTGTTTGCTCACAAAATCCCTATGCATAGGAAGAGGGTTAGACTTAAATGTGCTATTCATATTCTTCATGATGCTCTATTTATGTTTCAATTCTTATCTTTTGTGTGAGCATCATTGAAATCATCATGCCTAGCTAGAGGCGTTAAACAATAGGGCTTGTTGGGAGGCAACCCAACTTTATTTTTGTTCCTTGCTCTTTGTTCCTGTTTAGTAATAAATAATTCATCTAGCCTCTGTTTATATGTGGTTTTATTCTTTTAATTAGTGCTTGTGCCAAGTAGAACCTTTGGGAAGACTTGGGGGAAGTCTTGTTGATCATGCTGTAAAAAACAAAAACTTTAGCGCTCACGAGAATTGCTGCCATTTTTATTTGGAGATTGACATTTAGTTAATTATTTTTGAATATTGTTAATAGATATATTACTCAGGTCAAGAAATTTATTTGAGAATTTTATGAGTTCCAGAAGTATACGTTTGATCCAGATTACTACAGACTGTTCTGTTTTTGATAGATTCTGTTTTCTATGTGTTGTTTGCTTATTTTGATGAATCTATGGGTAGTAAAAGAGTTTATAAACCATAGAGAAGTTGGAATACAGTAGGTTTAACACCAATATAAATAAATAATGAGTTCATTACAGTACCTTGAAGTGGTGATTTAGTTTCTTATACTAACGGAGCTTACGAGTTTTCTGTTAAGTTTTGTGTTGTGAAGTTTTCAAGTTTTGGGTAAGGATTCGATGGAATATGGAATAAGGAGTGGCAAGATCCTAAGCTTGGGTATTCCCAAGGCACCCCAAGGTAATATTCAAGGACAACCAGGAGCCTAAGCTTGGGGATGCCCCGGAAGGCATCCCCTCTTTTGTCTTCGTTCATCGGTAACTTTACTTGGAGCTATATTTTTATTCACCACATGATATGTGTTTTGCTTGGAGAGTCAATTAGTTTTGTTAGGATTTGCATGCTGTTATTTAGAACAATGTTTTGCATCTTTTATTTCAATAAAAGTGGCATTGATATCCCTTACTATGCCTATGTTACAAGTATACATGTTGCTGTCTGAAAACAGAAAGTTTACCGCTGTTGCAATAATTCCCTAGAAAAGTCAGAATGTGATAAAATATTGAAACCTTTTGCATATTAAGCTCTGATATATTTACTACAGTGGGAATTTTCTTTCATAATTTTTGGAGCTAGGGAAGTATGGATGTTGCTGTATTCTTTACAGACTGTCCTTTTAGGCAGATTGCTGTTATGTTTGCATTTTTTTGCATATGTTTGCTTATTTAATGATTCTATTTGAGGATAGGACTATTAAATATGCAGAGGCATTTAGTATGCAATGTTGAATAATAATTTTAGTGATTTGCTACAGTAGAGTATGATAAGGTTTTTGCAATGGTTTATACTAATTTATCTCACGAGTCCTTGTTGAGTTTTGTGTGGATGAAGCTTTTGAGATTTAGGGAGACCGTGATATGAGAGGAATTAAGGAGAAACAAAAGCTCAAGCTTGGGGATGCCCAAGGCATCCCAAGATAATATTTCAAGAAGTCTCAAGCATCTAAGCTTGGGGATGTCCCGGTTGGCATCCCACCTTTCTTCTTCAACAACTATCGGCTAGTTTCGGTTGATCCTAAGTTTTTGCTTCTTCACATGATGTTTGCCATTATTAGAATGTCATCTTATTTTGCTTTGCTTGATGTTTGAATAAAATACCAAGATCTGAAATTCTTAAATGTTAGAGAGTCTTCACATAGTTGTATAATTATTCGACTACTCATTGATCTTCACTTATATCTTTCAGAGTAGTTTGTTGTTTGCTCTAGTACTTCACTTATATCTTTTAGAGCACGGTGGTAGCTTTTATTTTGAAGAAATAGATGAACTCTCATGCTTCACTTAGATTATTTTGAGAGTCTTAAATAGCATGGTAATTTGCTTAAAATCCTAATATGCTTGGTATGCAAGAATAATAAAATTCTCTTATGAGTGTTTTGAATACTAAGAGAAGTTTGATACTTGATAATTGTTTTGAGATATGAAGATGGTGATATTAGAGTCATGCTAGTTGAGTAGTTGTGAATTTGAGAAATACTTGTGTCGAATTTTGTGATTCCCGTAGCATGCACGTATGGTGAACCGTTATGTGATGAAGTCGGAGCATGATTTATTTATTGATTGCCTTCCTTATGAGTGGCTGTCAGGGACGAGCGATGGTCTTTTCCTACCAATCTATCCCCCTAGGAGCATGCGTGTGGTACTTTGTTTCGGTAACTAATAGATTTTTGCAACAAGTATGTGAGTTCTTTGTGACTAATGTTGAGTCCATGGATTATACGCACTCTCACCCTTCCACCATTGCTAGCCTCTCTAGTACCGCGCAACTTTTGCCAGTACCATAAACCCACCATATACCTTCCTCAAAACAGCCACCATACCTACCTATCATGGCATTTCCATAGCCATTCTGAGATATATTTCCATGCAACTTTCCACCATTCCATTTATTATGACACGCTCCATCATTGTCATATTGCTTTGCATGATCATGTAGTTGACATAGTATTTGTGGCAAAGCCACCGTTCATAATTCCTTCATACATGTCACACTTGATTCATCGCAATCCCGGTACACCGCCGGAGGCATTCATATAGAGTCATCCTTGTTCTAGTATCGAGTTGTAATCATTGAGTTGTAAGTAAATAAAAGTGTGATGATCATCATTATTAGAGCATTGTCCCAGTGAGGAAAGGATGATGGAGACTATGATTCCCCCACAAGTCGGGATGAGACTCTGGACGAAAATAAATAAATAAAAGAGGCCAAAGAATCCCAAATAAGAAAAGAGAAAAGATGCCATAAAAAAAAAGAAGGCCCAAAAAAATGAGAGAAAAAGAGAGAAGGGACAATGTTACTACCCTTTTACCACACTTGTGCTTCAAAGTAGCACCATGATCTTCATAGTAGAGAGCCTCTCATGTTATCACTTTCATATACTAGTGGGAATTTTTCGTTGTAGAACTTGGCTTGTATATTCCAACAATGGGCCTCCTCAAGTGCCCTAGGTCTTCGTGAGCAAGCAAGTTGGATGCACACCCACACGTTTCTTTTGTTGAGCTTTCATACACTTATAGCTCTAGTGCATCCGTTGCATGGCAATCCCTACTCACTCACATTGATATCTATTGATGGGCATCTCCATAGCCCGTTGATACGCCTAGTTGATGTGAGACTATCTTCTCCTTTTTGTCTTCTCCACAACCACCATTCTATTCCACATATAGTGCTATGTCCATGGCTCACGTTGTATTGCCTGAAGATTGAAAAAGTTTGAGAACATTAGAAGTACGAAACAATTGCTTGGCTTGTCATCGGGGTTGTGCATGATTTAAATATTTTGTGTGGTGAAGATGGAGCATAGCCAGACTATATGATTTTGTAGGGATAACTTTCTTTGGCCATGTTATTTTGAGAAGACATGATTGCTTAGTTAGTATGCTTGAAGTATTATTGTTTTTATGTCAATATGAACTTTTATCTTGAATCTTATGGATCTGAATATTCATGCTACAATTAAGAAGAATTACATTGAAATTATGCCAAGTAGCACTCCACATCAAAAATTCTGCTTTTATCATTTACCTACTCAAGGACGAGCAGGAATTAAGCTTGGGGATGCTTGATATGTCTCCAACGTATCTATAATTTTTGATTGCTCCATGCTATGTTATCTACTGTTTTGGGCAATATTGGCTTTTTTATCCACTTTTATATTATTTTTGGGACTAACCTATTAACCGAAGGCCCAGCCCAGAATTGCTGTTTTTTGCCAATTTCAGTGTTTCGAAGAAAAGGAATATCAAACAGAGTCGAAACGGAACGAAATCAACTGGAGAAGTTATTTTTGGAAGGAAAGCTATCGGAAAAGCTTGGACCCCACGTTAGGAGCCAAGGGAGGATCTCATGAGGGTGGGGGGTGCGCCCCCTGCCTCGCGGGGCCCCCGAAGCTCCACCGACGTATTTCCTGCACCCATATATCTTCACGTACCCTAAAACCTCCAGAACGCACAATAGATCGGGAGTTCCACCGCCAGAAGCCTCCGTAGCCACCGAAAGCCAATCTAGACCCATTCCAGCACCCTGCCGGAGGGGGGAATCCTTCGCCGGTGGCCATCTTCATCATCCCGGTGCTCTCCATGACGAGGAGGGAGTAGTTCTCCCTCGGGGCTGAGGGTATGTACTAGTAGCGATGTGTTTGATTTCTCTCTCTCTCATGTTCTTGATTTGGCATGATCTTGATGTATCGCGAGCTTTGCTATTATATTTGGATCCTATGATGTTTCTCCCCATCTACTCTCTTGTAATGAATTGAGTTTCCCCTTTGAAGTTATCTTAACGGATTGAGTCTTTAAAGATTTGAGAACACTTGATGTATGTCTTGCCGTGCGTATCTGTGGTGACAATGGGATACCACGTGATTCACTTGATGTATGTTTTGGTGATCAACTTGCAGGTTCCGCCCATGAACCTATGCATAGGGGTTGGCACACGTTTTCGTCGTGATTCTTCGGTAGGAACTTTTGGGCACTCTTTGAGGTCCTATGTGTTGGTTGAATAGATGAATCTGAGATTGTGTGATGCATATCGTATAATCATACCCACGGATACTTGAGGTGACATTGGAGTATCTAGGTGACATTAGGGTTTTGGTTGATTTGTGTTTAAGGTGTTATTCTAGTATGAACTCTAGGGTTGTTTGTGACACTTATAGGAATAGCCCAACGGATTGATTGGAAAGAATAACTTTGAGGTGGTTTCGTACCCTACCATAATCTCTTCGTTCATTCTCCGCTATTAGTGACTTTGGAGTGACTCTTTGTTGCATGTTGAGGGATAGTTATGTGATCCAATTATGTAAGTATTGTTGAGAGGACTTGCACTAGTGAAAGTATGAACCCTAGGCCTTATTTCCAAGCATTGCAATACCGTTTACGCTCACTTTTACCATTAGTTACCTTGCTGTTTTTATATTTTCAGATTACAAAAGCTATTATTGTTGGAAATATGCCCTAGAGGCAATAATAAAAGGATTATTATTATATTTCCTTGTTCATGATAATTGTGTTTTATTCATGCTATAATTGTGTTATCCGGAAATCGTAATACATGTGTGAATAATAGACACCAACATGTCCCTAGTAAGCCTCTAGTTGACTAGCTCGTTGATCAATAGATAGTCATGGTTTCCTGACTATGGGCATTGGATGTCATTGATAACGAGATCACATCATTAGGAGAATGATGTGATGGACAAGACCCAATCCTAAACATAGCACAAGATTGTATAGTTCGTTTGCTAGAGTTTTCCAATGTCAAGTATCCTTTCCTTAGACCATGAGATCATGTAACTCCCGGATACCGTAGGAGTGCTTTGGGTATACCAAACGTCACAACGTAACTGGGTGACTATAAAGGTATACTACAGGTATCTCCGAAAGTGTCTGTTGGGTTGACACGGATCAAGACTGGGATTTGTCACTCCGTATGACGGAGAGGTATCACTGGGCCCACTCGGTAATGCATCATCATTATGAGCTCAAAGTGACCAAGTGTCTGGTCACGGGATCATGCATTACGGTACGAGTAAAGTGACTTGCCGGTAACGAGATTGAACGAGGTATTGGGATACCGACGATCGAATCTCGGGCAAGTAACATACCGATTGACAAAGGGAATTGTATACGAGGTTGGTTGAATCCTCGACATCGTGGTTCATCCGATGAGATCATCGAGGAGCATGTGGGAGCCAACATGGGTATCCAGATCCCGCTGTTGGTTATTGACCGGAGAGCAATCTCGGTCATGTCTACATGTCTCCCGAACCCGTAGGGTCTACACACTTAAGGTTCGCTGATGCTAGGGTTGTAGGGATATGTATATACAGTAACCCGAATGTTGTTCGGAGTCCCGGATGAGATCCCGGATGTCACGAGGAGTTCCGGAATGGTCCGGAGGTAAAGAATTATATATAGGAAGTGCTATTTTGGCCATCGGGACAAGTTTCGGGGTCACCGATATTGTACCGAGACCACCGGAAGGGTCCCGGGGGTCCACCGGGTGGGGCCACCTATCCCGGAGGGCCCCATGGGCTGAAGTGGGAAGGGATCCAGCCCAAAGTGGGCTGTGGCGCCACTTCCCCCTAGGGCCCATGTGCCTAGGGTGGGGAAACCCTAAAGGCGGGCGCCCCCTTGCTTGGGGGGCAAGCCCCCCACCCCTTGGCCGCCGCCCCCTAGGAGATTGCATCTCCTAGGGCCGGCGCCCCCCTAGGCCCCCTATATATAGTGGGGGGGAGGGAGGGCATCTAACCTACGCCATTGGTGCCTCCCTCTCCCTCTCCAACACCACCTCCTCCTCCATAGAGCTTGGCGAAGCCCTGCCGGAGTACTGCAGCTCCATCACCACCACGCTGTCGTGCTGCTGCTGGAGCTATCTTCCTCAACCTCTCCTTCCCATTGCTGGATCAAGAAGGAGGAGATGTCACGCTGACCGTACGTGTGTTGAACGCGGAGGTGCCGTCCGTTCGGCGCTAGGATCTCCGGTGATTTGGATCACGTCGAGTACGACTCCCTCATCCCCGTTCTTTGAACGCTTCCGCTCGCGATCTACAAGGTACGTAGATGCATCAAACCACTGATTGCTAGATGAACTCATAGATGGATCTTGGTGAAACCGTAGGAATTTTTTTTTGTTTTCTGCAACGTTCCCCAATAGTGGCATCATGAGCTAGGTCTATGCGTAGTTCTCTATGCACGAGTAGAACACAATTTGTTGTGGGCGTTGATGTTGTCAACTTTCTTGCCGCTACTAGTCTTATCTTGCTTCAACGGTATTGTGGGATGAAGCGGCCCGTACCAACCTTACACGTACGCTTATGTGAGACCGGTTCCACCGATTGACATGCACAAGTTGCATAAGGTGGCTGGCGGGTGTCTGTATCTCCTACTTTAGTTGGAGCGGATTCGATGAAAAGGGTCCTTATGATGGGTAAATAGAAGTTGACAAATCACATTGTGGCTTTCACGTAGGTAAGAAAACGTTCTTGCTAGAACCCTATTGCAGCCACGTAAAACATGCAACAACAATTAGAGGACGTCTAACTTGTTTTTGCAGCAAGTGTTTTGTGATGTGATATGGCCAAAGTTGTGATGAATGATGAATGATATATATGTGATGTATGAGATGTTCATGCTATTGTAATAGGAATCACGACTTGCATGTCGATGAGTATGACAATCGGTAGGAGCCATAGGAGTTGTCTTTATTTTTTGTATGACCTGCGTGTCATTGAGAAACGCCATGTAAATTACTTTACTTTATTGCTAAACGCGTTAGCCTTAGTAGTAGAAGTAATAGTTGGCGAGCAACTTCATGGAGACACGATGATGGAGATCATGATGATGGAGATCATGGTGTCATGCCGGTGACAAGATGATCATGGAGCCCCAAGATGGAGATCAAAGGAGCTATGTGATATTGGCCATATCATGTCACTTTTATTATTTGATTGCATGTGATGTTTATCATGTTTTTGCATCTTGTTTACTTAGAACAACGGTAGTAAATAAGATGATCCCTCATAATAATTTCAAGAAAGTGTTCCCCCTAACTGTGCACCGTTGCGACAGTTCGTTGTTTCGAAGCACCACGTGATGATCGGGTGTGATAGATTCTAACATTCACATACAACGGGTGTAAGACAGATTTACACATGCAAACACTTAGGTTGACTTGACGAGCCTAGCATGTACAGACATGGCCTCGGAACACAGAAGACCAAAAGGTCGAGCATGAGTCGTATAGAAGATACGATCAACATGAAGATGTTCACCGATGTTGACTAGTCCGTCTCACGTGATGATCGGACACGGCCTAGTTAATTCGGATAATGTTATACTTAGATGACTGGAGGGATGTCTATCTAAGTGGGAGTTCATTAAATAATTTTATTAGATGAACTTAATTATCATGAACTTAGTCTAAAATATTTAGAATATGTCTTGTAGATCAAATGGTCAACGTAGTCCTCAACTTCAACGCGTTCCTAGAGAAAACCAAGCTGAAAGATGATGGCAGCAACTACACGGACTGGGTCCGGAACCTGAGGATCATCCTCATAGCTGCCAAGAAAGATTATGTCCTACAAGCACCGCTAGGTGATGCACCTGTTCTCCCTGCAGAACAAGACGTTATGAATGCTTGGCAGGCACGTACCGATGACTACTCCCTCGTTCAGTGCGGCATGCTTTACAGCTTAGAGCCGGGACTCCAAAAACGTTTTGAGAGACACGGAGCATATGAGATGTTCGAAGAGCTGAAAATGGTTTTCCAAGCTCATGCTCGGGTCGAGAGATATCAAGTCTCCTACAAGTTCTTCAGCTGTAAGATGGAGGAAAACAGTTCTGTCAGTGAGCACATACTCACTATGTCTGGGTTGCATAACCGCTTGACTCAGCTGGGAGTTAATCTCCCGGATGACGCGGTCATTGACAGAATCCTTCAGTCGCTTCCACCGAGCTACAAGAGCTTTGTGATGAACTTCAACATGCAGGGGATGGAAAAGACCATTCCTGAAGTGTTTGCAATGCTGAAATCAGCAGAGGTAGAAGTCAAAAAGGAACATCAAGTGTTGATGGTGAATAAAACCACTAAGTTCAAAAAGGGCAAGGGTAAGAAGAACTTCAAGAAGGACGGCAAGGGAGTTGCCGCGCCCGGCAAGCAAGCTGCTGGGAAGAAGCCAAAGAATGGACCCAAGCCCGAGACTGAGTGTTTTTATTGCAAGGGAAATGGTTACTGGAAGCGGAACTGCACCAAATACTTAGCGGACAAGAAGGCCTGCATCACAAAAGGTATATGTGATATACATGTAATTGATGTGTACCTTACCAGTACTCGTAGTAGCTCTTGGGTATTTGATACCGGTGCAGTTGCTCACATTTGTAACTCAAAGCAGGAGCTGCGGAATAAGCGGAGACTGGCGAAGGACGAGGTGACGATGCGCGTCGGGAATGGTTCCAAGGTCGATGTGATCGCCGTCGGCACGCTGCCTCTTCATTTACCTACGGGATTAGTTTTGAACCTCAATAATTGTTATTTAGTGCCAAGTTTGAGCATGAACATTGTATCAGGATCTCGTTTGATACGAGATGGCTACTCATTTAAATCCGAGAATAATGGTTGTTCTATTTATATGAGAGATATGTTTTATGGTCATGCTCCGATGGTGAATGGTTTATTCTTAATGAATCTCGAGCGTAATGCTACACATATTCATAGTGTGAGTACCAAAAGATGTAAGGTTGATAATGATAGTCCCACATACTTGTGGCACTGCCGCCTTTGTCACATAGGTGTCAAACGCATGAAGAAGCTCCATGCAGATGGACTTTTAGAGTCTCTTGATTACAAATCATTTGACACGTGCGAACCATGCCTCATGGGTAAAATGACCAAGACTCCGTTCTCAGGAACAATGGAGCGAGCAACCAACTTATTGGAAATCATACATACTGATGTGTGCGGTCCAATGAGTGTTGAGGCTCGCGGTGGCTATCATTATGTTCTCACCCTCACTGATGACTTGAGTAGATATGGGTATGTCTATTTAATGAAACACAAGTCTGAGACCTTTGAAAAGTTCAAGGAATTTCAGAGTGAGGTTGAAAATCAACGTGACAGGAAAATCAAGTTCCTGCGATCAGATCGTGGAGGAGAATACTTGAGTCACGAATTTGGCACACACTTAAGAAAATGTGGAATAGTTTCACAACTCATGCCGCCTGGAACACCTCAGCGTAATGGTGTGTCCGAACATCGTAATCGCACTCTATTAGATATGGTGCGATCTATGATGTCTCTTACCGATTTACCGCTATCATTTTGGGGCTATGCTTTAGAAACTGCCGCATTCACTTTAAATAGGGCTCCGTCGAAATCCGTTGAGACGACACTGTATGAATTATGGTTTGGGAAGAAACCTAAGCTGTCGTTTCTAAAAGTTTGGGGATGCGATGCTTATGTCAAGAAACTTCAACCTGAAAAGCTCGAACCCAAGTCGGAAAAATGCGTCTTCATAGGATACCCTAAAGAAACTATTGGGTATACCTTCTACCTCAGATCCGAAGGCAAGATGTTTGTTGCCAAGAATGGATCCTTTCTAGAGAAAGAGTTTCTCTCAAAAGAAGTAAGTGGGAGGAAAGTAGAACTTGATGAAGTATTACCTCTTGAACCGGAAAAAGGCGCAACTCAAGAAAATGTTCCTGAGGTACCTGCACCGACTAGAGTGGAAGTTAATGATGATGATCAAGATACTTCTGATCAAGCTCCTACTGAATTTCGTAGGTCCACAAGGACACGTTCCGCACCAGAGTGGTACGGCAACCCTGTCTTGGAAATCATGTTGTTAGACAACGGTGAACCTTCGAACTATGAAGAAGTGATGGCGGGCCCGGATTCCGACAAATGGCTAGAAGCCATGAAATCCGAGATAGGATCCATGTATGAAAACAAAGTATGGACTTTGACTGACTTACCCGTTGAGCGGCGAGCCATACAAAATAAATGGATCTTTAAGAAGAAGACAGACGCGGATGGTAATGTGACCATCTATAAAGCTCGGCTTGTCGCTAAGGGTTATCGACAAGTTCAAGGGGTTGACTACGATGAGACTTTCTCACCGGTAGCGAAGCTAAAGTCTGTCCGAATCATGTTAGCAATTGCCGCATTCTACGATTATGAGATATGGCAAATGGACGTCAAAACGGCATTCCTTAATGGTTTCCTTAAGGAAGAATTGTATATGATGCAGCCGGAAGGTTTTGTCGATCCTAAGAATGCTAACAAGGTGTGCAAGCTCCAACGCTCGATTTATGGGCTGGTGCAAGCATCTCGGAGTTGGAACATTTGCTTTGATGAGATGATCAAAGCGTTTGGGTTTACACAGACTTATGGAGAAGCCCGCGTTTACAAGAAAGTAAGTGGTAGCTCTGTAGCATTTCTCATATTATATGTAGATGACATACTTTTGATGGGAAATGATATAGAACTCTTGGACAGCATTAAGGCCTACTTGAATAAGAGTTTTTCAATAAAGGACCTTGGAGAAGCTGCTTATATATTAGGCATCAAGATCTATAGAGATAGATCGAGACGCCTCATAGGTCTTTCACAAAGCACATACCTTGATAAGATATTGAAGAAGTTCAATATGGATCAGTCTAAGAAGGGGTTCTTACCTGTGTTACAAGGTGTGAAATTGAGCTCAGCTCAATGTCCGACCACGGCAGAAGATATAGAAGAGATGGGTGTCATCCCCTATGCCTCAGCCATAGGTTCTATTATGTATGCCATGCTGTGTACCAGACCTGATGTAAACCTTGCCGTAATTTTGGTAGGAAGGTACCAAAGTAATCCCGGCAAGGAACACTGGACAGCGGTCAAGAATATCCTGAAGTACCTGAAAAGGACTAAGGAAATGTTTCTCGTTTATGGAGGTGACGAAGAGCTCGTCGTAAAGGGTTACGTCGACGCTAGCTTCGACACAGATCTGGATGACTCTAAGTCACAAACCGGATACGTGTATATTTTGAATGGTGGGGCAGTAAGCTGGTGCAGTTGCAAGCAGAGCGTCGTGGCGGGATCTACATGTGAAGCGGAGTACATGGCAGCCTCGGAGGCAGCACACGAAGCAATTTGGGTGAAGGAGTTCATCACCGACCTAGGAGTCATACCCAATGCGTCGGGGCCGATCAAGCTCTTCTGTGACAACACTGGAGCTATTGCACTTGCCAAGGAGCCCAGGTTTCACAAGAAGACAAGGCACATCAAGCGTCGCTTCAACTCCATTCGTGAAAATGTTCAAGATGGAGACATAGATATTTGTAAAGTACATACAGACCTGAATGTAGCAGATCCGTTGACTAAACCTCTCCCTAGAGAAAAACATGATCAACACCAGAATTCCATGGGTGTTCGATTCATCACAATGTAACTAGATTATTGACTCTAGTGCAAGTGGGAGATTGTTGGAAATATGCCCTAAAGGCAATAATAAAAGGATTATTATTATATTTCCTTGTTCATGATAATTGTGTTTTATTCATGCTATAATTGTGTTATCCGGAAATCGTAATACACGTGTGAATAATAGACACCAACATGTCCCTAGTAAGCCTCTAGTTGACTAGCTCGTTGATCAATAGATAGTCATGGTTTCCTGACTATGGGCATTGGATGTCATTGATAACGAGATCACATCATTAGGAGAATGATGTGATGGACAAGACCCAATCCTAAACATAGCACAAGATTGTATAGTTCGTTTGCTAGAGTTTTCCAATGTCAAGTATCCTTTCCTTAGACCATGAGATCATGTAACTCCCGGATACCGTAGGAGTGCTTTGGGTATACCAAACGTCACAACGTAACTGGGTGACTATAAATGTATACTACAGGTATCTCCGAAAGTGTCTGTTGGGTTGACACGGATCAAGATTGGGATTTGTCACTCCGTATGACGGAGAGGTATCACTGGGCCCACTCGGTAATGCATATCATTATGAGCTCAAAGTGACCAAGTGTCTGGTCACGAGATCATGCATTACGGTACGAGTAAAGTGACTTGCCGGTAACGAGATTGAACGAGGTATTGGGATATCGACGATCGAATCTCGGGCAAGTAACATACCGATTGACAAAGGGAATTGTATACGGGGTTGCTTGAATCCTCGACATCATGGTTCATCCGATGAGATCATCGAGAAGCATGTGGGAGCCAACATGGGTATCCAGATCACGCTGTTGGTTATTGACCGGAGAGCAATCTCGGTCATGTATACATGTCTCCCGAACCCGTAGGGTCTATACACTTAAGGTTCGGTGACGCTAGGGTTGTAGGGATATGTATATACAGTAACCCGAATGTTGTTCGGAGTCCCGGATGAGATCCCAGATGTCACGAGGAGTTCTGGAATGGTCCGGAGGTAAAGAATTATATATAGGAAGTGCTATTTTGGCCATCGGGACAAGTTTCGGGGTCACCGTATTGTACCGGGACCACCGGAAGGGTCCCGGGGGTCCATCGGGTGGGGCCACCTATCCCGGAGGGCCCCATGGGCTGAAGTGGGAAGGGATCCAGCCCAAAGTGGGCTAGGGCGCCACTTCCCCCTAGGGCCCATGCGCCTAGGGTGGGGAAACCCTAAAGGGGGGCGCCCCCTTGCTTGGGGGGCAAGCCCCCCACCCCTTGACCGCCGCCCCCCTAGGAGATTGCATCTCCTAGGGCCGCCCCCCTAGGCCCCCTATATATAGTGGGGGGGAGGGAGGGCATCTAACCTACGCCATTGGTGCCTCCCTCTCCCTCTCCAACACCTCCTCCTCCTCCATAGAGCTTGGCGAAGCCCTGCCAGAGTACTACAGCTCCATCACCACCACGCTGTCGTGCTGCTGCTGGAGCTATCTTCCTCAACCTCTCCTTCCCCTTGCTGGATCAAGAAGGAGGAGATGTTACGCTGACCGTACGTGTGTTGAACGCGGAGGTGCCGTCCGTTCGGCACTAGGATCTCCGGTGATTTGGATCACATCGAGTACGTCTCCCTCATCCCCGTTCTTTGAACGCTTCCGCTCGCGATCTACAAGGTACGTAGATGCATCAAACCACTCGTTGCTAGATGAACTCATAGATGGATCTTGGTGAAACCGTAGGAATTTTTTTGTTTTCTGCAACGTTCCCCAACAATTATCTACTATCCATATACCACTTGTTTCACCATCTCTTCGCCGAACTAGTGCACCTATACAATTTACCGTTGTATTGGGTGTGTTGGGGACACAAGAGACTTTGTTATTTGGTTGCAGGGTTGCTAGAGAGAGACCATATTCATCCTACGCCTCCTACGGATTGATAAACCTTAGGTCATCCACTTGAGGGAAATTTGCTACTGTCCTACAAACCTCTGCACTTGGAGGCCCAACAACGTCTACAAGAAGAAGGTTGTGTAGTAGACATCAAAGCCCTGTCCATTGTGTCCCTAAGAAGGGAGGTATTATTGTTCTTCCTAATGATAAAGATGAATTGATTCCTCAAAGAATTATTACAGGTTATAGGATGGTAATTGATTTCCGCAAATTAAATAAGGCTACTAAAAAGATCATTACCCCTTACCTTTTATCGATCAAATGCTAGAAAGATTATCTAAACATGCACATTTTTGCTTTCTAGATGGTTATTATGGTTTCTCTCAAATACCTGTGTCAGCCAAAGATCATTCAAAGACTACTTTTACATGCCCTTTTGGTACTTTTGCTTATATACGTATGCCTTTTGGTTTATGTAATGCACCCGCTTCCTTTCAAAGATGCATGATGGCTATATTCTCCGACTTTTGTGAAAAGATTTGTGAGGTTTTCATGGACGACTTTTCCGTCTATGGATCTTCTTTTGATGATTGCTTGAGCAACCTTGATCGAGTTTTATAGAGATGTGAAGAAACTAATCTTGTCTTGAATTGGGAAAAGTGCCACTTTGTGGTTAATGAAGGTATTGTCTTGGGGCATAAAGTTTCTGAAAGAGGTATTGAAGTTGATAAAGCCAATGTTGATGCTATTGAAAGGATGCCATGTCCCAAGGACATTAAAGGTATAAGAAGTTTCCTTGGTCATGCCAGTTTTTATAGGAGGTTCATTAAGGACTTCTCAAAAATCTCTCGGCCTCTGACTAACTTATTACAGAAAGATATACCATTTGTCTTTGATGATGATTGTGTAGAAGCATTTGAAATACTTAAGAAAGCATTGATCTCTGCACCTATTGTTCAGCCACCTGATTGGAATTTACCCTTTGAAATTATGTGTGATGCTAGTGATTATGTTGTAGGTGCTATTCTAGGACAAAGAGTTGATAAGAAACTAAATGTTATTCAATATGCTAGTAAAACTTTAGACAATGCTCAAAGAAATTATGCTGCTACTGAAAAAGAATTCTTAGCAGTTGTATTTGCTTGTGATAAGTTTAGACCCTATATTGTTGATTCTAAAGTAAATATTCACACTGATCATGCTGCTATTAAATATCTTATGGAAAAGAAAGATGCTAAACCTAGACTTATTAGATGGGTTCTCTTACTATAAGAATTTGATTTGCATATTGTTGATAGAAAAGGAGCTGAGAACCCCGTTGCAGACAACTTGTCTAGGTTAGAAAATGTGCTTGATGACCCACTACCTATTGATGATAGCTTTCCTGATGAGCAATTAAATGTCATAAATGCCTCTCATACTGCTCCATGGTATGCTGACTATGCTAATTACATTGTTGCTAAGTTTATACCACCTAGTTTCACATACCAGCAAAAGAAAAAGTTCTTCTATGATTTGAGGCATTACTTTTGGGATGACCCACATCTTTATAAACAAGGAGTAGATGGTGTTATTAGACGTCGTGTACCTGAGCATGAACAGGAACAGATCCTACGCAAGTGTCACTCCGAAGCTTATGGAGGACACCATGCTGGAGATAGAACTGCACATAAGGTACTGCAATCTGATTTTTATTGGCCTACTCTCTTCAAGGATGCCCATAAGTTTGCCTTATCTTGTGATGAATGTCAAAGAATTGGTAATATTAGTAGACATCAAGAAATGCCTATGAATTATTCACTTGTTATTGAACCATTTGATGTTTGGGGATTTGACTATATGGGACCTTTTCCTTCCTCTAATGGTTATACACATATCTTAGTTGCTGTTGATTATGTTACTAAGTGGGTAGAAGCTATTCCAACTAGTAGTGCTGATCATAACACTTCTATTAAAATGCTTCAAGAAGTTATTTTTCCAAGGTTTGGAATCCCTAGATATTTAATGACTGATGGTGGTTCACATTTTATTCATGGTGCTTTCCGTAAAATGCTTGCTAAATATGATGTTAATCATAGAATTGCATCTCCTTATCACCCTCAGTCTAGTGGTCAAGTAGAATTGAGTAATAGAGAACTCAAATTAATTTGGCAAAAGACTGTTAATAGGTCTAGAAAGAATTGGTCCAAAAAACTTGATGATGCATTATGGGCCTATAGAACTGCATATAAAAATCCTATGGGTATGTCTCCGTATAAAATGGTCTATGGAAAAGCATGTCATTTAACTCTCGAACTAGAACACAAGGCTTATTGGGCTATTAAAGAACTTAATTATGATTTTAAACTTTCCGGTGAGGAGAGGTTGTTTGATATTAGCTCACTTGATGAATGGAGAACCCAAGCCTACGAAAATGCCAAGTTGTTTAAAGAAAAAGTTAAAAGATGGCAGGACAAAAGGATACAAAAGCATGAGTTTAATGTAGGTGATTATGTATTGCTATACAACTCTCATTTAAGATTTTTTGCAGGAAAACTTCTCTCTAAATGGGAAGGTCCTTATGTTATCGAGGAGGTCTACCGTTCCGGTGCCATAAAAATCAACAACTTCGAAGGCACACATCCGAAGGTGGTGAACGGTCAAAGAATCCAACATTATATCTCAGGTAATCCCATAAATGTTGAAACCAATGTTATCGAAACCGCAACCCCGGAGGAATACATAAGGGACACTTTCCAGAATGTTTCAGACTCCGAAAAGGAATAGGTATATGGTACGGTAAGTAAACCGACTCCAAAACAGTTTTTAAGGCAATATTTCTCTGTTTTGGAATATTTAGAAAAATAGAAAAATAAGAAGCAGTCTGGGAAGGACACGAGGCCCCCACGAGGGTGGAGGGAGCGCCTCCCTACCTCGTTGGCACCTCGTGTGCTCTTCGGACTCCGTTTTCGTACATGACACGTATTTTGGTCGGTAAAAATTCATTATATAATCTCCCGGGGTTTTTGACTCCCGTATCACGCAAAAATATCCTGTCTTTGTTTCGAGCTATTTTGCTGACAGATCTAGATTATCATGACGTCTCGAAGTGCCACCAAGGACAAGTTCTTCGAGAAGGTCATCAACCCTTACCTCACGGAGGTGCAGCGACACCCTCAAACCATTGAGATGCGTGATGGGTTGCTGCACATCCGTGATGCTGAGGGACCGAAGGGGACCAGAAGCATGGAGACGAGGCTTGAAGCAATGGAGCAATGAGTTTTCAAGTGTCAGGGGATGGTGGAGCGTGGACTCAACTCCAACTACATGATGATCGCAGAATTCACCAACAAACACAAGCTGGATGCCAACAACATCGGGGAGACCATCTTCAAGCTTCACGAGAAAATTGAGCACCTTCAAGCTCAAATCTATTACCTGCAAAACCAAAACTGTGAGTATGAATATAGATTCAAAAGGATGAGTTTGGCTGCAGATTTGAGGATCCCGGAGACTCGGTCATCCTTCTATGATGGTGAGCCTGTGCCTTGGAAGGAGGACGACAAGCCTACGCCATCAACAAAATCACCACCGTCTCCACCAACAAAGAAGAATTGAGTATCTGGTATGGGCACTCCACTTGGCAACTGTCAAGCTTGGGGGAGTGCGCCGGTATCGTATCACCATCACTTTTATCTTTACCGTTTTTCTTAGTTCGATCCTTTTGGTAATATCTTGATCTAGTAGAATAAAAGTTCTTAGTATGATCTAGTCGTGAGTTTTGCTTTATTATTCTTCTATTTAATCGAGTCCGTGAGCTATATAATAAAGATTAGTGTTGAGTCAAGGGCTTGATTATTTTGCCATGATCCTAAAGGAATAAAAGAAAAGAGAAAGAAATAAAAAGAAACAAAGAGATCATATGAGTCTTATGGAGAGTAATGAGCTCACATAGAAAGAGTATGATGAATAAGAGTTATTGAGAGTTGACAAACACAGTTTTGGTCATCGTTGCAATTAATAGGAAATAATAAAGAAAGAGAGGTCTTCACATATAAATATACTATCTTGGACATCTTTTATGATTGTGAGCACTCATTAAAATATGACATGCTAAAGAGTTGACATTGGACAAGGAAGACAACGTAATGGGTTATGTTTTCTTACATCTGAGATAAATTATATTGTCTTGGATCTTCCAACATAACGAGCTTGCCAAATTCATTGCACCAAGTAGAGATACTACTTGCTTCCAAATACCCTTAAACCAGTCTTGCCATAAGAGTCCACCATATCTACCTATGGATTGAGTTAGATCCATCAAGTAAGTTGTCATCGGTGCAAGCAATAAAAATTGCTCTCTAAATATGTATGATTGATTGGTGTGGAGGAAATAAGCTTTATACGAGCGTGTGATATGGAAGTAATAAAAGCGACAGACTGCATAATAAAGGTCCATATCACAAGTGGCAATATAAAGTGACGTCTTTCGCATTAAGATTTTGTGCATCCAACCATAAAAGCGCATGACAACCTCTGCTTCCCTCTGCGAAGGGCCTATCTTTTACTTTTATCTCCTACATTGCATAAGAGTCATGGTGATCTTCACCCTTCCTTTTTACATTTTATCCTTTGGCAAGCACAATATGTTGGAAAGATCCTGGTATATATGGCTAATTGGATGTGAGTTTTCATGAACTATTACTGTTGACATTACCCTAGAGGTAAAACGTCGGGAGGCAAAACTATAAGCCCCTATATTTCTCTGTGTCCGATTAAAACTCCATACCCATAAGTATTACGTGAGTGTCAGCAATTGTGAAAGATTATATGATAGTTGAGTATGTGGACTTGCTGAAAAGCTCTTATACATTGACTCTTTCCTATGTTATGATAAATTGCAATTGCTTCAATGACTGAGATTGTAGTTTGTTAGTTTTTAATGAAGTTTATGATTCATACTTGATATTGTGATTGAATTATTACTCTAGCATTAGAGATTATATGACAAGAATTATATAAGTTGCTATTCTAAGAATGATCATGATGCCCTCATGTCCGTATTTTATTTTTATCGACACCTCTATCTCTAAACATGTGGACATATTTTTCGATCTCGGCTTTTCGCTTGAGGACAAGCAAGGTCTAAGCTTGGGGGAGTTGATACGTCCATTTTGCATCATGCTTTTATATCAATATTTATTGCATTATGGGCTGTTATTACACATTATGTCACAATACTTATGCCTATTCTCTCTTATTTTACAAGGTTTACATAAAGAGGAGAATGCCGGCAGCTGGGATTCTGGGCTGGAAAAGGAACAAATATTAGAGACCTATTCTGCACAGCTCCAAAAGTCATGAAACTTCACGGAAGATGTTTTCCAAATATATAAAAAATACTGAGAGCAAGAACCTCACCAGGGGGGCCACACCCTGCCCATGAGGGTGGGGGGCGCGCCCTACCCCCTGGGCGTGCCCCCTACCTCGTGGGCCCCCTGGTGGCCCTCCGGTGGCCATCTTCTGCTATATGGAGTCTTTCGATGGGAAAAAATCATAAACCATCTTCTCGGACCAAACTCCGCCGCCACGAGGCGGAACCTTGGCGGAACCAACCTAGGGCTCTGGCGGAGCTGTTCTGCCGGGGAAACTTCCCTCCCGGAGGGGGAAACCATCGCCATCGTCATCACCAACGCTCCTCTCACCGGGAGAGGGCAATCTACATAAACATCTTCATCAGCACCATCTCATCTCAAAATCCTAGTTCATCTCTTGTATTCAATTCTTGTCTCCAAGTCTGGGATTGGTGCTAGTAGGTTGCTAGTAGTGTTAATTACTCCTTGTAGTTGATGCTAGTTGGTTTAATTGGTGGAAGATCATATGTTCAGATGCTATATGCATATTAATACCCCTCTGATTATGAACATGTTTATGCTTTGTGGGTAGTTACTTTTGTTCCCGAGGACATGGGAGAAGTCTTGCTATTAGTAGTCATGTGAATTTGGTATTCGTTCGATATATTGATGAGATGTATGTTGTCTCTCCTCTAGTGGTGTTATGTGAACGTCGACTACATGACACTTCACCATTATTTGGGCCTAGAGGAAGGCATTGGGGAGTAATAAGTAGATGATGGGTTGCTAGAGTGACAGAAGCTTAAACCCTAGTTTATGCGTTGCTTCGTAAGGCACTGATTTGGATCCATATGTTTCATGCTATGGTTAGGTTTACCTTAATACTTTTGTTGTATTTGCAGATGCTTGCAATAGAGGTTAATCATAAGTGGGATGCTTGTCCAAGTAAGGGCAGTACCCAAGCACTGGTCCACCCACATACCAAATTATCAAAGTACCGAACGCGAATCATATGAACGTGATGAAAACTAGCTTGACGATATTCCCATGTGTCCTCGGAGCGCTTTTCTCTATATAAGAGTTTGTCCAGGCTTGTCCTTTGCTACAAAAAGGATTGGGCCACCTTGCTGCACCTTATTTACTTTTGTTACTTGTTGCTCGTTACAGATTATCTTATCACAAAACTATCTGTTACCACTTATTTCAGTACTTGCAGAGAATACCTTGCTGGAAACCGCTTATCATTCCTTCTGCTCCTTCTTGGGTTCGACACTCTTACTTATCGAAAGGACTATGATAGATCCCCTATACTTGTGGGCCATCAAGACTCTTTTCTTAGAAATCCTTCTTGCTACCTCTTGAGCACTACGTTGGTTTTCCCCGAAGAGGAAGGGATGATGCAGCAAAGTAGCGTAAGTATTTCCCTCAGTTTTTGAGAACCAAGGTATCAATCCAGTAGGAGGCTACACGCGAGTCCCTCGCACCTGCACAAAACAAATAAATCCTCGCAACCAACGCAAATAGGGGTTGTCAATCCCTATAGGGCCACTTATGAGAGTGAGATCTGATAGATATGATAAGATAATATTTTTGGTATTTTTATGATAAAAGATGCAAAGTAAAATAAAGGCAAAGTAGATAGCAAAGGAAATAACTAAGTAGTAGGAGATCAATATGATAAAGATAGACCTGGGGGCCATAGGTTTCACTAGTGGCTTCTCTCAAGAGCATAAGTATTCTACGGTGGGTGAACAAATTACTGTTGAGCAATTGACAGAATTGAGCATAGTTATGGGAATATCTAGGTATGATCATGTATATAGGCATCACGTCCGAGACAAGTAGACCGACTCCTGCCTGCATCTACTACTATTACTCCACTCATCGACCGCTATCCAGCATGCATCTAGAGTATTAAGTTAAAAACAGAGTAACACCTTAAGCAAGATGACATGATGTAGAGGGATAGACTCATGCAATATGAAGAAAACCCCATCTTGTTATCCTCGATGGGAACAATACAATACGTGCCTTGCTGCCCTTACTGTCACCGGGAAAGGACACCGCAAGATTGAACCCAAAGCTAAGCACTTCTCCCATTGCAAGAAAGATCAATCTAGTAGGCCAAACCAAACTGATAATTCGAAGAGACTTGCAAAGATAACCAATCATACATAAAAGAATTCAGAGAAGATTCAAATATTATTCATAGATAGACTTGATCATAAACCCATAATTCATCCGTCTCAACAAACACATCGCAAAAAGAAGATTACATCTAATAGATATCCACAAGAGAGGGGGAGAACATTGTATTGTGATCCAAAAAGAGAGAAGAAGCCATCTAGCTACTAACTGTGGACCCGTAGGACAGACTTCAGCTTCGCTACCGGTGAGAAAGTCTCATCGTAGTCAACCCCTTGAACCTGTCGATAACCCTTAGCGACAAGCCGAGCTTTATAGATGGTCACATTACCATCCGCGTCTGTCTTCTTTTTAAAGATCCATTTATTTTCTATGGCTCGCCGCTCAACGGGCAAGTCAGTCAAAGTCCATACTTCGTTTTCATACATGGATCCTATCTCGGATTTCATGGCTTCTAGCCATTTGTCGGAATCCGGGCCCGCCATTGCTTCTTCATAGTTCAAAGGTTCACCGTTGTCTAAAAACATGATTTCCAAGACAGGGTTGCCGTACCACTCTGGTGCGGAACATGTCCTTGTGGACCTTCGAATTTCAGTAGGAGCTTGATCAGAAGTATCTTGATCATCATCATTAACTTCCTCTCTAGTCGGTGCAGGCACCTCAGGAACATTTTCTTGAGTTGCGCCATTTTCCGGTTCAAGAGGTAATACTTCATCAAGTTCTACTTTCCTCCCACATACTTCTTTCGAGAGAAACTCTTTCTCTAGAAAGGACCCATTCTTGGCAACAAAGATCTTGCCTTCGGATCTGAGGTAGAAGGTATACCCAACAGTTTCTTTAGGGTATCCTATGAAGACGCATTTTCCGATTTGGGTTCGAGCTTTTCAGGTTGAAGTTTCCTGACATAAGCATCGCATCCCCAAACTTTTAGAAATGACAGCTTAGGTTTCTTCCCAAACCATAATTCAAACGGTGTCGTCTCAACGGATTTCGACGGAGCCCTATTTAAAGTGAATGCGACAGTCTCTAAAACATAGCCCCAAAAAGATAGCGGTAAATCGGTAAGAGACATCATAGATTGCACCATATCTAATAGAGTGCGATTACGACGTTCGGACACACCATTACGCTGAGGTGTTCCAGGCGGCGTTAGTTGTGAAACTATTCCACATTTTCTTAAGTGTGTGCCAAACTCATGACTCAAGTATTCTCCTCCATGATCTGATCGCGGGAACTTGATTTTCCTGTCACATTGATTCTCAACCTCACTCTGAAATTCCTTGAACTTTTCAAAGGTCTCAGACTTGTGTTTCATTAAGTAGACATACCCATATCTACTCAAGTCGTCAGTGAGGGTGAGAACATAACGATAGCCACCGCGAGCCTCAACACTCATTGGACCGCACACATCAGTATGTATGATTTCCAATAAGTTGGTTGCTCGCTCCATTGTTCATGAGAACGGAGTCTTGGTCATTTTACCCATGAGGCATGGTTCACACGTGTCAAATGATTCGTAATCAAGAGACTCTAAAAGTCCATCAGCATGGAGCTTCTTCATGCGTTTGACACCTATGTGACCAAGGCGGCAGTGCCACAAGTATGTGGGACTATCATTATCAACCTTACTTCTTTTGGTACTCACACTATGAATATGTGTAGCATTACGCTCGAGATTCATTAAGAATAAACCATTCACCATCGGAGCATGACCATAAAACATATCTCTCATATAAATAGAACAACCATTATTCTCGGATTTAAATGAGTAGCCATCTCGTATTAAACGAGATCCTGATACAATGTTCATGCTCAAACTTGGCACTAAATAACAATTATTGAGGTTCAAAACTAATCCCGTAGGTAAATGTAGAGGTAGCGTGCCGACAGCGATCACATCGACCTTGGAACCATTCCCGACGTGCATCGTCACCTCGTCCTTCGCCAGTCTCCGCTTATTCCGTAGCTCCTGCTTTGAGTTACAAATGTGAGCAACTGCACCGGTATCAAATACCTAGGAGCTACTACGAGTACTGGTAAGGTACACATCAATTACATGTATATCACATATACCTTTCGTTTTGCCGGCCTTCTTGTCCGCTAAGTATTTGGGGCAGTTCCGCTTCCAGTGACCGCTTTCCTTGCAATAAAAGCACTCAGTCTCGGGCTTGGGTCCATTCTTTGGCTTCTTCTCGGCAGCTTGCTTGCCGGGCGCGGCAACTCCCTTGCCGTCTTTCTTGAAGGCTTTCTTACCATTGCCCTTCTTGAACTTAGTGGTTTTATTCACCATCAACACTTGATGTTCCTTTTTGACTTCTACCTCTGCTGATTTCAGCATTGCAAATACTTCAGGAATGGTCTTTTCCATCCCCTGCATATTGAAGTTCATCACAAAGCTCTTGTAGCTCGGTGGAAGCGACTGAAGGATTCTGCCAATGACTGCGTCGTCCGGGAGATTAACTCCCAGCTGAGTCAAGCGGTTATGTAACCCAGACATAGTGAGTATGCGCTCACTGACATAACTATTTTCCTCCATCTTATAGTTGAAGAATTTGTCGGAGACATCATATCTCTCAACCCGGGCATGAGCTTGAAAAACCATTTTCAGCTCTTCGAACATCTCATATGCTCCATGTCTCTCAAAACGCTTTTGGAGCCCCGGCTCTAAGCTGTAAAGCATGCCGCACTGAACGAGGGAGTAGTCATCGGTACGTGCCTGCCAAGCATTCATAACGTCTTGTTCTGCAGGGAGAACAGGTGCGTCACCCAGCGGTGCTTGTAGGACATAATCTTTCTTGGTAGCTATGAGGATGATCCTCAGGTTCCGGACCCAGTTCGTATAGTTGCTGCCATCGTCTTTCAGCTTGGTTTTCTCTAGGAACGCGTTGAAGTTGAGGACTACGTTGGCCATTTGATCTACAAGACATATTGTAAAAAATTTAGACTAAGTTCATGATAATTAAGTTCATCTAATCAAATTATTCAATGAACTCCCACTTAGATAGACATCCCTCTTCTAGTCATCTAAGTATAACATGATCTGAGTTAACTAGGCCGTGTCCGATCATCACGTGAGATGGACTAGTCAACATCGGTGAACATCTTCATGTTGATCGTATCTTCTATACGACTCATGCTCGACCTTTCGGTCTTCTGTGTTCCGAGGCCATGTCTATACACATGCTAGGCTCGTCAAGTCAACCTAAGTGTTTTGCATGTGTAAATCTGTCTTACACCCGTTGTATGTGAACGTTAGAATCTATCACACCCGATCATCACGTGGTGCTTCGAAACAACGAACTGTCGCAATGGTGTATAGTTAGGGGGAACACTTTCTTGGAATTATTATGAGGGATCATCTTATTTACTACCGTCATTCTAAGTAAACAAGATGCAAAAACATGATAAACATCACATGCAATCAAATAATAAAAGTGACATGATATGGCCAATATCACATAGCTCCTTTGATCTCCATCTTGGGGCTCCATGATCATCTTGTCACCGGCATGACACCATGATCTCCATCATCATGATCTCCATCATCGTGTCTCCATGAATTTGCTCACCAACTATTACTTCTACTACTATGGCTAACGCGTTTAGCAATAAAGTAAAGTAATTTACATGGCGTTTCTTAATGACACGTAGGTCATACAAAAAATAAAGACAACTCCTATGGCTCCTGCCGGTTGTCATACTCATTGACATGCAAGTCGTGATTCCTATTACAATAGCATGAACATCTCATACATTACATATAGATCATTCATCATTCATCACAACTTTGGCCATATCATATCACAAAGCACTTGCTGCAAAAACAAGTTAGACGTCCTCTAATTGTTGTTGCAAGTTTTACGTGGCTGAAGTAGGGTTCTAGCAAGAACGTTTTCTTACCTACGTGAAAGCCACAACGTGATTTGTCAACTTCTATTTACCCTTCATAATGACCCTTTTCATCGAATCCACTCCAACTAAAGTAGGAGAGACAGACACCCGCCAGCCACCTTCTGCAACTTGTGCATGTTAGTCGGTGGAACCGGTCTCACATAAGCGTACGTGTAAGGTTGGTCCGGGCCGCTTCATCCCACAATACCGTTGAAGCAAGATAAGACTAGTAGCGGCAAGAAAGTTGACAACATCAACGCCCACAACAAATTGTGTTCTACTCGTGCAAGAGAACTACGCATAGACCTAGCTCATGATGCCACTGTTGGGGAATGTTGCAGAAAACAAAAATTTTCCTACGGTTTCACCAAGATCCATCTAGGAGTTCATCTAGCAACGAGTGATTAGATGCATCTATGTACCTTGTAGATCGCAAGCGGAAGCGTTCAAAGAACGGGGATGAGGGAGTCGTACTCGTCGTGATTCGAATAACCAAAGATCCTAGCACTGAATGGACGGCACCTCCGCGTTCAACACACGTACGGAACAGCCACGTCTCCTCCTTCTTGATCCAGCAAGGGGGGAGGAGAGGTTGAGGAAGATGGCTCCAGCAGCAGCACGACGGCGTGGTGATGATGGAGCTGCTTCGCCAAGCACTATGGAGGAGGAGGATGTGTTGGAGAGGAAGAGGGAGGCACCAAAGATCAAGGTAAGAAGTCCTCCATCCCCCCACTATATATAGGAGGGCCAAGGGGGGGGGGCGCTGGCCCTAGGAGATCCAATCTCCTAGGGGGGTGCGGCCAAGGGGGGGAATCCCTCCTCCCCAAGGCACCTAGGAGGTGCCTTCCCCCTTTGGGACTCTTCCCTTCTTGAACCCTAGGCGCATGGGCCACTTGGGGCTGGTGCCCTTGGCCCATATAGGCCAAGGCGCACCCCCTACAGCCCATGTGGCCCCCCAGGGCAGGTGGCCCCACCCGGTGGACCCCCGGGACCCTTCCGGTGGTCCCGGTACAATACTGGTGACCCCGAAACTTGTCCCGATGCCCGAAATAGCACTTCCTATATATAATTCTTTACCTCCGGACCATTCCGGAACTCCTCGTGATGTCCGGGATCTCATCCGGGACTCCGAACAACATTCGGGTTACTCCATATACATATCCCTACAACCCTAGCATCACCGAACCTTAATTGTGTAGACCCTACGGGTTCGGGAGACATGTAGACATGACCGAGATCGCTCTCCGGCCAATAACCAACAGCGGGATCTGGATACCCATGTTGGCTCCCACATGCTCCTCGATGATCTCATCGGATGAACCACGATGTCGAGGATTCAAGCAACCCCGTATACAATTCCCTTTGTCAATCGGTATGTTACTTGCCCGAGATCTGATCGTCAGTAGCCCAATACCTCGTTCAATCTCGTTACCGGCAAGTCACTTTACTCGTACCGTAATGCATGATCCCGTGACCAGACACTTGGTCACTTTGAGCTCATTATGATGATGCATTACCGAGTGGGCCCAGTGATACCTCTCCGTCATACGGAGTGACAAATCCCAGTCTTGATCCATGTCAACCCAACAGACACTTTCGGAGATACCCGTAGTATACCTTTATAGTCACCCAGTTACGTTGTGACGTTTGGTACACCCAAAGCACTCCTACGGTATCCGGGAGTTACACTATCTCATGGTCTAAGGAAAGGATACTTGACATTGGAAAACTCTAGCAAACGAACTATACGATCTTGTGCTATGTTTAGGATTGGGTCTTGTTCATCACATCATTCTCCTAATGATGTGATCTCGTTATCAATGACATCTAATGTCCATAGTCAGGAAACCATGACTATCTATTGATCAACGAGCTAGTCAACTAGAGGCTTACTAGGGACATGTTGGTGTCTATTATTCACACATGTATTACGATTTCCGGATAACACAATTATAGCATGAATAAAGATAATTATCATGAACAAGGAAATATAATAATAATGCTTTTATTATTGCCTCTAGGGCATATTTCCAACAGATTGAACCCAAAGGTAAGCACTTCTCCCATTGCAAGAAAGATCAATCTAATAGGCCAAACCAAACTGATAATTCGAAGAGACTTGCAAAGATAACCAATCATACATAAAATAATTCAGAGAAGACAAATATTATTCATAGATAGACTTGATCATAAACCCACAATTCATCGGTCTCAACAAACACACCGTAAAAAGAAGATTACATCGAATAGATCTCCACAAGAGATGGGAGAACATTGTATTGAGATCCAAAAAGAGAGAAGAAGCCATTGCTATGTCTTGAGCTTGCGTTGGTTTTCCCCGAAGAGGAAGGGATGATGCAACAGAGTAGCGTAAGTATTTCCCTCAGTTTTTGAGAACCAAGGTATCAATCTAGTCGGAGGCCACGCTCAAGTCCCTCGTACCTGCACAAAGCGATAGCTACTCGCAACCAACACGATTAGGGGTTGTCAATCCCTTCACGGTCACTTACGAGAGTGAGATCTGATAGATATAATATTTTTGGTATAAAGATGCAAAGTAAAAAGTAAAAGCAAAGTAAAAAGTAAAAGCAAAGTAAAAAAGCAAAGCAAGATTAAAGTGATGGAGATTGATATGATGAGAATAGACCCGGGGGCCATAGGTTTCACTAGTGGCTTCTCTCAAGAGCATAAGTATTCTATGGTGGATGAACAAATTACTGTTGAGCAATTGACAGAATTGAGCATAGTTATGAGAATATCTAGGCATGATCATGTATGTAGGCATCACGTCCGCGACAAGTAGATCGAAACGATTCTGCATCTACTACTATTACTCCACTCATCGACCGCTATCCAGCATGCATCTAGAGTATTAAGTTAAAAAAATAGTAACGCCTTCAGCAAGATGACATGATGTAGAGAGATAAATTCATGCAATATGAAATAAACCCCATCTTGTTATCCTCGATGCCAACGATGCAATACGTGCCTTGCTGCCCCTTCTGTCACTGGGTAAGGACACCGCAAGATCGAACCCAAAGCTAAGCACTTCTCCCATGGCAAGAACTACTAATCTAGTTGGCCAAACCAAACGGATAATTCGAAGAGACTTGCAAAGATAACCAATCATACATAAAAGAATTCAGAGAAGATTCAAATATTATTCATAGATAGACTTGTTCATAAACTCACAATTCATCGGTCTCAACAAACACACCGCAAAAAGAAGATTACATCGAATAGATCTCCACAAGGGAGGGGGAGAACTTTTATTGAGATTCAAAGAGAGAGAAGAAGCCATCTAGATACTAACTATGGGCCCGAAGGTCTGAGGTAAACTACTCACACTTCATCAGAGAGGCTAGGATGATGTAGAAGCCCTCCGTGATGACGGCCCTCTTCCGGCGGAGCTCCGGAACAGGCCCCAAGATGGGATCTCATGGATATAGAAAGTTGCGGCGGTGGAATTAGGTTTTTGGCTCCTGTTCTGATCATTTGGGGGTACGTGTGTATATATAGGAGGAAGAAGTACGCCGAAGGAGCAACGAGGGGCCCACAAGGCAAGGGGCGCGCCCTAGGGGGGCGCCCCCCACCCTCGTGACCGCCTCTTTTGTTCCTTGGAGCAGGGTCCAAGTCTCCTGGATCACGTTTGGTGAGAAAATCACGTTCCCGAAGATTTTATTCCGTTTGGACTCCATTTGATATTCCGTTTCTTCGAAACACTGAAATAGGCAAAAAACAACAATTCTGGGCCAGGCCTCCGGTTAATAGGTTAGTCCCATAAATAATATAAAACTGGAAAATAAAGCCCAATATAGTCCAAAACAATAGATAATATAGCATGTAGCAATCAAAAATTATAGATACGTTGGAGACGTATTAGGCATCCCCAAGCTTAATTCCTGCTCGTCCTCGAGTAGGTAAATGATAAAAAGAGAATTTTTGATGCAGAGTGCTACTTGGCATAACTTCAATGCAAATCTTCTTAATTGTGGTATGAATATTCAGATTAGAAAGATTCAAGACAAAAGTTTATATTGACATAAAAATAATAATACTTCAAGCATACTAATAAAGCAAGTATGTCTTCTCAAAATAACATGGCTGAAGAAAGTTATCCCTACAAAATCATATAGTCTGGCTATGCTCCATCTTCACCACACAAAGTATTTAAATCATGCACAACCCCGATGACAAGCCAAGAAATTGTTTCATACTCTAACTTTTTCAAAACTTTTTCAATCTTCACACAATACATGAGCGTGGGCCATGGATATAGCACTATAGGTGGAATAGAATGGTGGTTGTGGAGAAGACAAAAAGGAGGGGAAGACAGTCTCACATCAACTAGGTGTATCAACGGGCTATGGAGATGCCCATCAATAGATATCAATGTGAGTGAGTAGGGATTGCCATGCAACGGATGCACTAGAGCTATAAATGTATGAAAGCTCAACAAAAGAAATAAGTGGGTGTGCATCCAACTTGCTTGCTCACGAAGACCTAGGGCAATTTTGAGGAAGCCCATCATTGGAATATACAAGTCAAGTTCTATAATGTAAAATTCCCACTAGTATATGAAAGTGACAACATATGAGACTCTCTATATGAAGAACATGGTGCTACTTTGAAGCACAATATATGAGACTCGCTATATCATGGTGCTACTTTGAAGCACAAGTGTGGAAAAAAGGATAGTAGCATTGCCCCTTTTTATTTATTTTCTTTTTTGGGCCTTTTTTTCTTTGGCCTTTCTCTTTTTTTATTAGGACAATGCTCTATTGAATTATGATCATCACACTTTTATTTATTTACAACTCAATAATTACAACTCGATTCTAAAACAAAGTATGACTCTATATGGATGCCTCCGGCGGTGTACCGGGATATGCAATGAATCAAGAGTGACAAGTATGAAGAAATTATGAACGGTGGCTTTGCCACAAATACTATGTCAACTACATGATCATGCTAAGCAATATGACAATGATGAGTGTGTCATGATGAACTAGATGGTGGAAAGTTGCGTGGCAATATATCTCGAAATGGCTATGGAAATGCCATAATAGGTAGGTATGGTGACTGTTTTGAGGAAGGTATATGGTAGGTGTATGATACCAGCGAAAGGTGCGCGATATTAGAGAGCCTAGCAAAGGTGGAAGGGTGAGAGTGCGTATAATCCATGGACTCAACATTAGTCATAAAGAACTCATATACTTATTGCAAAAATCTAGAAGTTATTAAAGCAAAGTATTACGCGCATGTTCCTAGGGGGATAGATTGGTAGGAAAAGACCATCGCTCGTCCCCGACCGCCACTCATAAGGAAGACAATCAATAAACAAATCATGCTCCGACTTCGTCACATAACGGTTCACCATACGTGCATGCTACAGGAATCACAAACTTTAACACAAGTATTCTTTAAATTCACAACTACTCAACTAGCATGACTTTAATATTATCACCTCCATATCTCAAAACAATTATCATGCTTCAATCTTTTCTTAGTATTCAACACACTCAAAAGAAAGTTTCACAAATCTTGAATACCAAGCATATTATTATTAAGAAAATTACCATGCTATTAAGAGACTCTCAAAATAATTTAAGTGAAGCATGAGAGATCAATAGTTTCTTTAAAACAAATCCACCACTGTGCTCTAAAAGATCTAAGTGAAGCACATAGAGCAAAATTATAACGCTCAAAAGATATAAGTGAAGCACATAGAGCAAAATTATCCAGCTCAAAAGATATAAGTGAAGCACATAGAGCAAAATTATCTAGATCAAAAGATATAACTGGAGCACATAGAGCAAAATTACTTAGCTCAAAAGATATAAGTGAAGCACATAGAGCAAAATTATCTAGTGCAAAAGATATAGGTGGAGAGCATAGAGCAAAATTACTTAGCTCAAAAGATATAAGTGAAGCACATAGAGTATTCTATCAAATTTTAATTCATGTATGGCTCTCTCAAAAGGTGTGTACAGCAAGGATGATTGTGGCATACTAAGACACAAAGACACAAATAATACAAGACGCTCCAAGCAAAACACATATCATGTTGGTGAATAAAAATATAGCTCCAAGTAAATTACCGATGGAAGTGGACGAAAGAGGGGATGCCTTTTGGGGCATCCCCAAGCTTTGACTTTTTGGTGTCCTTGGATTATCTTGGGGGTGCCATGGGCATCCCCAAGCTTAGGCTCTTGCCACTCCTTGTTCCATGATCCATCAAAATAATTCACCCAAAACTTGAAAACTTCACAACACAAAACTCAAAATAGAAAACTCGTGAGCTCCGTTAGCGAAAGAAAACAAAAGACCACTTCAAGGTACTGTAATGAACTCATTATTTATTTATATTCGTGTTAAACATACTTTATTCCAACTTCTTTATGGATTATAAACTATTTTACTAGCCATAGATTCATCAAAATAAGCAAACAACACACGAAAAACAGAATCTGTCAAAAACAGAACAGTCTGTAGTAATCTATAGCTAGCGCAAGATATGGAACCCCAAAAATTCTAAAATAAATTTCTGAACGTGAGGAATTTATCTATTAATCATCTGCAAAAAGAATTAACTAAATAGCGCTCTTCAAATAAAAATTACAGCAGTTCTCGTGAGCACTAAAGTTTCTGTTTTTTACAGCAAGTTCAACAAGACTTTCCCCAAGTCTTCCCAACGGTTCTACTTGGCACAAACACTAATTAAACACAAAAAACACAACCAAAACAGAGGCTAAATAATTTATTTGTTACTAAGCAGGAGCAAAAAGCAAGGAATAAAAATAAAATTGGGTTGCCTCCCAACAAGCGCTATCATTTAACGCCCCTAGCTAGGCATAAAAGCGAGGATAGATCTAGGTCTTGCCATCTTTCGTAGGCAATCCATAAGTGGCTCTCATGATAGTTTCATATGGTAATTTTATTTTCTTTCTAGGAAAGTGTTCCATGCCCTTTTTTAATGGAAATTTAAATCTAATATTCCCTTCCTTTATATCAATAATCACACCAACCGTTCTAAGGAAAGGTCTACCAAGAATAATAGGGCAAGAAGGATTGCAATCTATATCAAGAACAATGAAATCTACAGGCACATAATTCCTATTTGCAACAATAAGAACATCATTAATCCTTCCCATAGGTTTCTTAATAGTGGAATCCGCAAGATGCAAGTTTAGAGAGCAATCATCAAAATTACGGAAATCTAGTAAATCACACAAAGTCTTGGGAATAGTAGAGACACTAGCACCCAAATCACACAAAGCATAAAATTCATGATCTTTAATTTTAATTTTAATAGTTGGTTCCCACTCATCATAGAGTTTTCTAGGGATAGAAACTTTCAACTCAAGTTTTTCTTCATAAGATTGCATCAAGGCATCAACAATATGTTCGGTGAAGGCTTTATTTTGACTATAAGCATGTGGAGAATTTAGCACGGATTGCAACAAGGAAATACAATCAATTAAATATCAACTTTCATAATTAAATTCCTTGAAATCCAATATAGTGGGTTTAGAAACATCTAGATTTTTATTTCTTACAATCCCACTTTCATCAATTTCATCATTAAGATCTAAATACTCTGAATTTTTAGAACGCCTTCTAGGTAAGAGAAGATCATATTCAGTTTCATCAAGATTCATATTGCAAAATAAAGATTTAATAGGGGACACATCAATAACTTTTAGATCTTCATCTTGATTTTCATAGGAATTGGAGGAACACGCTTTAATAAAGGCATCTTTGGAAGCACGCATCCTAGTGGTTCTTTATTTGCACTCATCAATGGAAATTCTCATGGCTTTGAGAGACTCATTGATATCATGCTTAGGAGGAATTGATATAAGCTTTAAAGAATCAACCTCAAGAGAAATTCTATCAACGTTTCTAGCCAAATCATCAACTTTAAGCAATTTCTCCTCAAGCAAAGCATTAAAATTCTTTTGTGAATTCATAAATTCTTTAACACTATTCTCAAATTCAGAGGGCATCTTATTATAATTTCCATAAGAGTTGTTGTAGGAATTCCCATAATTATTAGAAGGATTACTAGGATATGGCCTAGGATTAAAATTCCCTCTATAAGCGTTGTTACCAAAATTATTCCTACCAACAGAATTCACATCCATAGATTCATTGTTATTCTCAATCAAAGTAGACCAAGGCATATCATTAGGATCAGAATAAACACTCTTAGTAGCAAATAATTTCATAAGTTCATCCATCTTTCCACTCAAAACATTAATTTCTTCTATCGCATGCACTTTTTTATTAGAAGATCTTTCAGTATGCCATTGAGAATAATTAACCATAATATTATCTAGGAGTTTAGTAGCATCTCCTAAAGTGATTTCCATAAAAGTGCCTCCCGCGGACGAATCTAAAAGATTTCTAGAAGCAAAATTCAATCCAGCATAAATTTTTTGTATAATCATCCACAAATTCAAACCATGAGTAGGGCAATTACATATCATTAATTTCATTCTCTCCCAAGCTTGTGCAACATGTTCATGATCAAGTTGTTTAAAGTTCATAATATCGTTCCTAAGAGAGATGATCTTAGCGGGAGGAAAATACTTAGAGATAAAATCATCTTTGCACTTGTTCATGAATCAATAATATTCTTAGGCAAAGACGAAAACCAATCTTTAGCACGATCTCTAAGCGAAAAAGGAAATAGCTTCAATTTAACGACATCATTATTGACATATTTTTTCTTTTGCATATCACATAAATCAACGAAGCTATTCAGATGAGTAGCGGCATCTTCACTAGGAAGGCCGGCGAATTGATCTTTCATAACAAGATTCAACAAAGCAGTATTAATTTCACAAGATTCAGCATCGGTAAGAGGAGCAATCGGAGTGCTAAGGAAATCATTATTATTGGTATTGGCGAAGTCACACAATTTAGTAGTACCTTGAGCCATCGCGACAAACAAGCAATCTAACACACAAGCAAACAAAAGCAAACAGGCAAAAAGAGGCAACTAGAGAGGGAGGATAGAGAGAGAGAGGGCGAATAAAATGGCAAGGGTGAATTGGGGGGAGAGGAAAACGAGAGGCAAATGGCAAATAATGTAATGCGAGAGATAGGGATTGTGATGGGTACTTGGTATGTTGACTTTTTTGCGTAGACTCCCCAGCAACGGCGCCAGAAATGGCTCGTTGTCGGGAGTCAAATCTTGACTTGCGCGAACCTCCCCGGCAGAAATGGCTCATTGTCGGGAGTCAAATCTTGACTTGCGTGAACCTCCCCGGCAATGGCGCCAGAAATCCTTCTTGCTATGTCTTGAGCTTGCGTTGGTTTTCCCCGAAGAGGAAGGGATGATGCAGCAAAGTAGCGTAAGTATTTCCCTCAGTTTTTGAGAACCAAGGTATCAATCCAGTAGGAGGCCACACTCAAGTCCCTCGTATCTGCACAAAGCGATAGCTACTCGCAACCAACGCGATTAGGGGTTGTCAATCCCTTCACGGTCACTTACGAGAGTGAGATCTGATAGATATAATATTTTTGATATTTTTGCTATAAAGATGCAAAGTAAAAAGTAAAAGCAAAGTAAAAAAGCAAAGCAAGATTAAAGTGATGGAGATTGATATGATGAGAATAGACCCGGGGGCCATAGGTTTCACTAGTGGCTTCTCTCAAGAGCATAAGTATTCTACGGTGGATGAACAAATTACTGTTGAGCAATTGAAAGAATTGAGCATAGTTATGAGAATATCTAGGCATGATCATGTATATAGGCATCACGTCCGTGACAAGTAGATCGAAACGATTCTGCATCTACTACTATTACTCCACTCATCGACCGCTATCCAGCATGCATCTAGAGTATTAAGTTAAAAAAAGAGTAACGCCTTAAGCAAGATGACATGATGTAGAGAGATAAATTCATGCAATATGAAATAAACCCCATCTTTTTATCCTCGATGGCAACGATGCAATACGTGCCTTGCTGCCCCTTCTGTCACTGGGTAAGGACACCGCAAGATCAAACCCAAAGCTAAGCACTTCTCCCATGGCAAGAACTACCAATCTAGTTGGCCAAACCAAACGGATAATTCGAAGAGACTTGCAAAGATAACCAATCATACATAAAAGAATTCAGAGAAGATTCAAATATTATTCATAGATAGACTTGATCATAAACCCACAATTCATCGGTCTCAACAAACACACCGCAAAAAGAAGATTACATCGAATAGATCTCCACAAGAGAGGGGGAGAACTTTGTATTGAGATTCAAAGAGAGAGAGAAGAAGCCATCTAGCTACTAACTATGGACCCGAAGGTCTGAGGTAAACTACTCACACTTCATCGGAGAGGCTAGGATGATGTAGAAGCCCTCCGTGATGACGGCCCTCTTCCAGCGGAGCTCCGGAACAGGCCCCAAGATGGGATCTCGTGGATACAAAAAGTTGCGGCGGTGGAATTAGGTTTTTGGCTCCTGTTCTGATCGTTTGGGGGTACGTGTGTATATATAGGAGGAAGAAGTACGTCGGAGGAGCAATGAGGGGCCCACGAGGCAGGGGGCGCGCCCTAGGGGGGGCGCCCCCACCCTCGTGACCGCCTCTTTTGTTTCTTGGAGCAGGGTCCAAGTCTCCTGGATCACGTTTGGTGAGAAAATCACGTTCCCGAAGATTTTATTCCGTTTGGACTCCGTTTGATATTCCGTTTCTTCAAAACACTGAAATAGGCAAAAAACAACAATTCTGGGCTGGGCCTCCGGTTAATAGGTTAGTCCCAAAAATAATATTAAAGTGGAAAATAAAGCCCAATATAGTCCAAAAGAGTAGATAATATAGCATGGAGTAATCAAAAATTATAGATACATTGGAGACGTATCAGCCATCTAGCTACTAACTATGGACCCGTAGGTTTGAGGTGAACTACTTACACTTCATTGGAGGGGCTATGGTGTTGATGTAGAAGCCCTCCGTGATCGATGCCCCCTCCGGTGGAGCTCCGGAACAGGCCCCAAGATGGGATCTCATGGATACAGAAAGTTGCGGCGGTGGAATTAGGGTTTTGGCTCCGTATCTGATCGTTTGGGGGTACGTATGTATATATAGGAGGAATGAGTACGTCGGTGGAGCAACAGGGGGCCCACGAGGGTGGAGGGCGCGCCTGGTGGGGGTGGGCACGCCCCCCTACCTCGTGGCCTCCTGTTTCCTTTCTTGACGTAGGGTCCAAGTCTCTCTGGTCTTATTCATTGAGAAAATCACGTTCCCAAAGGTTTCATTCCATTTGGACTCCGTTTGATATTCCTTTTCTTTGAAACCCTAAAACAGGCCAAAACAGCAATTCTAGGCTGGGCCTCTGGTTAATAGGTTAGTCCTAAAAATAATATAAAAGTGGATAATAAAGCCCAATAATGTCCAAAACAGTAGATAATATAGCATGGAGCAATAAAAAATTATAGATACGTTGGAGACGTATCACTCGCCCTACCCACCAAGTGTTGTCAAAAACTATACCTCTTTGGTGAAGGCGGGGGCCTGGTGTTGTCACCGTTTGCCCTTCTTTTCAAAGACTCGCCCTATGTAGGTGTTGCCTTCTTGGAAGACACCTTTGATGCAGCTCGGCGAGACGAGCGCTGCCCGTTCGGAGCATGAGATAGAGCGGTGGGTGAGGCGCAACGGGAAAACTCTTTTGGAGAAGACATCTCCTGGGTACTTACATGGGAGGAGGGGAGAAGGCCGGGGTAATCGGCTATAATGGCTACTTCCGTGTCGTCATAGCTCGCCTGATAAAAAACTCCCTCCGTAAGCTCTATAAATATGTCCGGATCTTCTTCATATACGGGATCTAGGTCCCGATTAGGGTCCTCCGGCTGCGGAGCGGGGCTGTAAATCCCCTTGACGATCTTTCTCCATTCCTGTCAAAAGCAGCCGGATTAAATTCGACTAGCATAAACTCTGGAAAATGGTTGAGTAAGGCCAATAATTGAAAAACTCACCCAGGGGATGGGGTTGTACATGGAAAAGCCTTCCCGACATATCAAACTAGCGAAGTCTTCCTTTTCCCCTTTGTACAGGTCGGCTAAGATGGTGTCCAGGGCAGCAAAATTGTCTAGACCTTTGCGCAGGCAACGGGACGCATCGTCCTCCCCATTATAATTCCACATGGGAAGACCTCTAGATTGGAGCAGCTGAATGCACGGGGTTATTGAAATTGCCATTACCTCAATTATAGACAGCCCGGAGTTGGAAAGTACTCCGATCTTGCATGCTAGTCTCGAAACCTCCGCACTATCTTATTCTTCAAGGCTTCGGGGACGCCAGCTGGCGCGCTTCTTTAAAGGAGCACCAGAGAATTCGGGAAGTCCACGCTGGATTAGGTCCGGAAGAACGACGTCATCGATATAAAACCACTCCGAGGGCCACTCTTCGGATGCCTTCTTTGGAGTGCCGGACAGGTATCCTGTCCCGGCTATGCGCCATACTTCGACGCCGCCCACCTCAAATATGGATCCCTTTTGGGAGCGGGGGACGAGGCAGAAATATTTCCGCCATAGCTCGAAATGAGCCTCACAGCCTAGGAATAGCTCGCATAAAGCAACAAAACCCGCGATATGCAGGATGGAGCCCGGCGTCAGATTGTGCAGTTGAAGGCCATAATACTCCAGTAGACCTATAGCGACCCGACCCGAATGAATCAAGTCTCTGTGCTTAAGTGTCATCCCTGCATCGATATGCTGACACACACAGTACTCGAGGATTTATAACAGAGGTAAATCACATGTAAAAAGTAACATAAATACTATTACCTTAATCCAAATAGCAGAAGTAACAAGGTTGTGGATTCCCATCAACACCAACGACAAAGTTGAGTGTAGAAATCGTAACCCTAACGTATCACTTACTCGTCGTAAGATTCCTGCAACATGAGACGTTGCAGCCACAAAGGGTCAGTACATTGAATGTACTGGCAAATTCACACCATAGAGAGAAATGATGAACAATGGCTATCACTACATGCATATTTGGCTGGTGGAAAAGCTCTATGGTTATAGTTTTTGCGAAAAGCAAATTTTTCCCTACTACAAAGGAATAAATTTTATTTAACTATCATGGTGGTCGTTGAACATTGAGAATGATTGAGAGCATTCTCAATCCCAATTAAATAACATCATTAAACCCAACAAACTTAATTTAAAGTAACGTGATGAGATCAACGGGATAATCCAAGTACCAGAGACTCAAGATGTCCATAACCGGGGACACGGCTAATCATAAGTTTGTACACTCTGCAGAGGTTTGCGCACTTTTCCCCACAAGACCCGATCTCCTCCGTTGGATTTCTCGCACTACAAGGTGTTTGAGAAACGGATGACCGAGACATAGTCTTTGAGAAGCGTTTGCACCTTACGATGGGTAGACCGTTCCACCTACAACCCCTACATCTGCTAGTCTACCACTGTAAGAGTTCACACGACTTAATCAACTATGCTAGAGCCCATAATAGCTTGTGGCTGCACACGGAAGTTTCTAGCATGAATAATCCTATGATCCCTTTGAGCCTGGGTGGCGGACCGTAGGATGATCACACGGTATATCCCCGGGATCTCCTAGGACAACACTGGTATTTCCCCAGGTGTCCAAGCAAGTCCACTAGTATATCCCCAGGGTGCCCCTAGCAATCACCCAGATGTGTATTAAAGTTGCCACCTTAAGTTGAACCATTAATTAACAATCTCACATCTGTCATGAAATACTCTCAAACCCAATCCACGTCTACGAGCATAGCATGGCAATGTAAGCATAACGTAATAGTAACTCCCAAGGTTTGAATGCAGGGCAATAGGTTCCTACCTCATCAACTACTACCCAATACCCACATGTTATCAATCCTACCCATGCAATGTTTGAGGGTGAAACTAATGCATAAAAACTGGGTATGAAAGGGGATATGATCAAAGTGTGAACTTGCCTGCAATGTTGATGAAAATGATTCGCACTCAAAACTCTTGATAG
Organism: Triticum aestivum; assembly: GCF_018294505.1. Taxonomy (NCBI): domain Eukaryota; kingdom Viridiplantae; phylum Streptophyta; class Magnoliopsida; order Poales; family Poaceae; genus Triticum; species Triticum aestivum. The sequence continues at coordinate 81,199,500 of NC_057797.1, forward strand.
TTCTACTCGTCACATTCCGGTCAATCTATCGTAAGCAAGCAATAGTAACCACACATAAGCAATCACTCAAAGATCAGAAGGATCGAAGAAGACAATTCGGAAAATAACAAAACCAAGCAAATAACTCTTGCAACATAAAACAATTTCTAACAGTACCAAAATTATATGAATTTGGCCTTATCAGAAAGTTTAGGTCAAGAGCTTCGATTTGCAAAAAGAATCAACTCTAACGGAGCTACAAAACTCAAGTTATGATCAAACGAAGTTTGAATTCAAATCTGATCTAATTCAAATTTTAAAACTTTCAAAAACATGTTTGAGTTGGATTACTGGTTGGAGGGGATCATAACGAAGATGTGGGCGTTGGTTTCGTTGGATTTGGACTAACGAGTAAAAAGTTGTGATCGTTTGAAGAACAGGGGCCAATCTGTAAATAAAATATTCACAAATGGGTCCCTGGCAGAAAACTAAAGATAAAAAAAAGACTAAATAGCGGACGTTTGTAACCGAACGCTAACGAACGGAAACCGTTCGCTACAAACCCTAAACTAGCGAGCATTCGCTATACAACTAAACCTAAAAAAACAGATCTAGGTTTTCTGAATAAAACCGAAAACGAATAAAAAAATAAACCGGGAAGGTTCGCGGTTTATACCGGTTGGGTTTTCGTCGAAAACCGGTGGTTTTCGGTGGCGGATCGAGTCCGGCGAGTCAGCGCGGCTCCGGTGAGGGCAGCGCGCTCCGGCGCGGCGGCGGCAGCGGCGCAGGGCGGCGGAGGCAGCGGCTATGCAGGGCGGCGAGGGGCTAGGCGAGGCGCGGCTGCGGCGGAGGGGCGGAGTGCGGCGCGCGGCGTGGAGCAGCGAGTAGCGAGGCGGCGGTGGCAACCAACGGCGGCGGTGAGTGCGGCAGCGGGCGGCGGCGATGAGAAGCGGGGAGGAGGAGGCGACGGGGCTTTAAAGGGGGTCAGGGGGCCTCGGGAGGCGTGGGGAATGGGCGACGGCGGCGTGTCCGCCTCGGACACGGCGACGGCCGGCGGCGTACGGGCGAGGGACTCCGCCCGGGGTCGGTGGCGACGGTGTGGATGGGCTGGGCCGCGGCCTGGCTGGGAGCTGGGCCGGCCCAGTCGGCGAAGAGGAGATTTTTTTTAAAAAAAACATTATTTTCCAGACAATGAAAATAACAAAACCAAAATAAATAAAAATATTATATAGGCATATAATATATCAAAATTTTCAGAAAAAGATTTTCTACACGATGAACATTTTCCTAGTATTAAATAAAATACACACAAAATCAGATAATTCAAAGAGTGCTACTGGTCTAATAAAATCAAATAAAAAACCATTTTAAAAAATACCAAAATGATTTCAAATTAATTTTTCTCCAATTTTCTATTGTAGGGAATCATGTTCCCTAATTTCCATATATTTTATTTTTGGAGAAAAATAATTTGAATAAAACTCAAATAACTCCAAATTGAAAATAAATTCAAAAGAACTTTGAATTTAATTCTTTGAACTCCCAACTCATATTTCATATAATTTGAAGAAGTCATTTTATCTTCTCCCATGAAAATCATTGAGTTGCATGAAGTTTATGAATTGAAATATTTCCAAATGAAATTCAATTATTTTCAAATACCCTTTCATTTAATTTAAATGGAAGAAGTCATATCATCTTCGCTCAAGGGTTTTGTATTTGAAAATAATTTGAATTCATGGAGATCAGAAAGCAAATATGAAAGTTTGGGAAAGTCCTTTTATTCCCTCTCATTTAACTTTCAAAAAGTTTTGAATTCACTCACTTTCAGACAATCAATCAAACAATCAACCAAATCTATCTATTTATTATAACATTCCAAAATTTAGAATTTTGGGATGTTACAAACCTACCACCCTTTAAATGAATCTCGTCCTCGAGATTCGGAGAGGCTAGCAAGAAATAGATTAGGTTCGGGGTCTTCTCAAAATCCATCGATCGTCTCCGGGGTCTCCGGTGCTACCACCCTTAGAAAGATTGTTACGGTCCCATCAATACTCATATACTCCATCCTTATTCTTAACAGGGTCGGTCTTCTCAGATCTTCAGTATAATTCCTTTCTCTGGGCTCGTCCGGTAACGGCATAACCTTTTCCTCAATTCTTTTGTCCTTTCATCTTGGTAAGGTTATTCCGAGACTGGGTCTTCTTACCTGACGGGTCTGGCGCCAGTACTAAACAACTAATCGATATCTCATGGTGGTCAACAATTTATGGTTTCTCCTGCAGGAAATGGGTCTGGGTTGATCCTCACCGTATAACCTACGGTTGGCAAAAGCTGCCTTATACAAGGGAAAAATTGCTATACCATTCTAAGGCTTAAACAAGGTTTTGATCATCGTCTCTCTACTATAGGTAAGTCACTCAGATTTACCATCCCATATAGCAAGGCGAATAATAGGAGTAAGTCGGTATGGTGATCAATCCATCCCGCACCCAAATCATTACCTTGTATACGGTTTAGTGAATCTCGCATTCTAACACTCGGTCATCCTCACAAGCATTGCAAAATTTCTCTTGTCCATGAACTGCATTCAAAATAATCCATTGATTCTACAAGCCAAACAAACATCTATCGTTCCTTCACAACTCTCAGGTTTTGCGTTACTCCTATAAAATCGTCTGTCGTTAAACATCGTATCTTCCTCCAGGGTTTTTCCTTCAGCAAGAATGTGCTTGCTTCTTGGCAGGTCCTGGGGCCTGTGGGTTATGGCCCATCTCATCACTTGTAGTCCTTGAACTTATCATCGGGCAACTGATCATTATTCCATCTTCCAACTTCCTAGTATTCTTAAATCCATCCAATTGTAATGTCTTCCTTCCTTCTATTGGCACCAAACTAGGACATGATTACTCAGACTCATCATGGAGTTTCCATTGATCCATATTTCCGACATCATACCTCCTTTATATCCAATAGTAATTTATCTCTTCATCCTCGTGGGATATCCCACATACCGAGATAAAAACTTATACTTATGGAGTCCATATTCCACTTCGTGGAACATCATTATCCTTTCCAGGGTCAAGCGTCCTTACAGGGGAATATTGGCCATCTCTGCATGGCACTTCTTCAACTGGGAAACGTGAAACACATCATGAACTCCTGACAGTCCTTCGGGTGACTCCAACTTGTTGGCCACTTCTCCCATACGCTCCAAAACTCGGTATGGTCCTACAAATCTCGGGGCTAACTTTCCCTTAACTCCAATCGTTTAACTCCTCGCAGAGGGGCACACGAAGACATGCTCTGTCTCCAATTTCATAGACTACCTCCTTGAGTTTTTGAGTCTACATAACTCTTCTGCCTGGACTGAGCTACCTTCAGTCTATCTCGAATCAACTTAACATTCTCTTCTGACTCCTTGATCACATTTGGTCCAAACAACTGACGATCTCCAACTTCATCCCACATACTCTTGGGGCATCACACATATCGAGACAAAACTCGTATTCATTTTGTCCGAAATCCACTCAGTGGAGTATCCTTATCTTTTCCAGTGGTCAACGGTTCTTACAAGGTACTACCACCCTTAAAATGCACAAATCTTCCATAGACCATATTTCTCATATCCTCAGAATGGCCAAAATTCTTCTTCATAGAGTAACAACTCATAAAATCCATATCAGTACCTACGATGCTAACTTTATTCATTCTCAAATGATTACAATCTCTCGCTTTTCCATTACATGTCTCAACTCAACACCTCAATATAAAAGAAAATGTTCTCACTTCTACTACTGCATTTCTTTTGTTGCAAACTCAACTATCTAGCACACGTTTCCTTCTCCTTGGGGAATTCTCTGGCAAAGTGCCCTGCTCCATTACAACTAAAACACATTACTTCTGACAAGTATCGAGGTTTCCTTTTTGGGCAACTGTTGAGGTAGTGCCCTGACTCCTTGCACCTGTAACAGGTGATATGACTCAGATCCTTCCTGGAATCCACTCTGCTTCTCTTCCTGGACCTTTCCATGCCCATCATGGCTTCTATTTCTTGTGGGTCATATTCTACTTCCTCTGTCAGGAATTCTACTAGATCCCCATTCATACAATTCTAGGAGATTTGTCCTTCTTCTCCACATGAATAGCAAGACTTGGTGCAGGGTTTACTTAGTTCTTCTTTCGGTGTGTCCTCCATCTCTTCCTTCATCATAGCTTCTTCTAAAATTTCCATGAGGGCTTCTTTCATTATTTTTTCTTCTGCTGGATGGTTCGTTGTACCACGGGGTAAATGTGACACTAAGCAGGATAGTGGGTAGTCCCTTCACACAAGAAACAAGTAATCTGCCTAGTTGTGCATTCTTCAACTGGGTGACTTCCTTCACAATTTGGGCATTCATCCTTGTGTTCTTTATGGGTGTGTCTGATTTCTCCACAAATCTTGCATGCACAAGGTTTCTTCATATCCTTTCCATAAGGCTTCAACTTCCAGGACACAAGCCAAGACTTTGGTAGAGTCAACTTCAATTCTTTCCAAGTGGTTACTCCTTGCCATCCATTGATGGTTTGGTACATCCTCCACCAAGTAGCAGCAACCTCTTTCAAAGCACTAAAGAGCATGCTGGGTCATATCCTTTCCGACTATAGGGTTATTCTTCATGTGATCCTCCATGTTCTGAATCCATTGGTCCGTCTCCAATTGACTCATCGGTCCAGAAAATATATGCTCATCTTCATTCATCCTCTATTGGGTCCATGGGTTTGGGGTGAGATAAGAGAGATAGAGAGGGATACACACAATACAAACAAAAGTTTTGAAAAGACAGATTTTATTGTGGCTGTCGGAAAACATCAAACAAATGACAGCTCACAATCATCGCATCTAACATAGGCATATGAAAGGGGTTTGGTCTTCTAAAGGTCAATAAATCTTCAAGGTCGTATAACTCTTCGAGTCTTGTTCATGCCTCCAATGGCTTCTTCCGATCATGCTTGTCTTTCTCAAGTTCTTTTGCCAGATCAACTCTGTTGACGTGAAATCTCTCGTGACGCCCTTTAATATTCTGGAGTTGCATTCCAAACTTCCAGGTTTCAACATCCTTGGCATGAACCACGGTCCTACTGTCCTTCAGTTCCTGACAAATCTCCGGTATCTCGAGGTTGTAGCTCCTCCAGCTTGGCTACTTTCAGCTTTTGGTTCCCGAGTTCTTCACGAAATGCTTCCTTTCAAATACGGCTTCTTGTGGCTCCATCTTAACTTCTTGATGTAATGCTCCAGATCCTGGTGATACACCGGCTAAGGTTAAAACTTCACCTCTTGCTGATAGATGCTCCATCAGCCTTCTACCATCCAATCCTTCCATGCATATGCATGCTTAACTCAGCACGGTGACAATAGCATAAGCGGGCCATAACATCATGGATAGCTGGGTTTCTGCTCTTGTCATTTCCATGAGCTATCATTCCATAGTTGATATCTCCCGCCTTAGGGTTTTCTTTGTCAAAACTTTAAGTTTTTAACTCTCCATGCTCCAGTCTTTCTCTGATACACCCTGATCTCGGGCATTGACAACTTCCATAATCTGTCAAGTTCCATAAGGGTAGCCTTCCTAGGTCATACAAATCTAGGGATTCTTCAGAGCCTTCAAATTCTCTTAGTCTTCGGAGTCTTCAACCGTTGTAGTTTCCATTATTCAGATGCACAGTAAAATCCTCTTCATTCTGAAGCGGTCTTAGTTGTCCAATATCTTGAACTTCTTGGAGTGGTCTCATCAGTCGAATCTTCGTGTGGTCAAAAGGGGAAAGGGGTATGGTCTCACTAAAGGGAATTTTTGAATAAGCTCAGAAGAGTAGAGAGGTAAAAGATCTTTTTGAAAGGGAAAGTTGTAGAGAAAAATCTTTGCTATGGGCTTGCCAATTTCTAGGGTCACGTCCTACAGTCGATATGTGCTCTGATACCATCTTGTAGCGACCCGACCCGACCCAAATGGATCAAGTCTCTGTGCTTAAGTGTCATCCCTGGATCGGTATGCTGACACACACAGTACTCGAGGATTTATAACAGAGGTAAATCACATGTAAAAGTAACGTAAATACTATTACCTCAATCCAAATAGTGGAAATAACAAGGTTGTGGATTCCCATCAACACCAATGGCAAAGTTGAGTGTAGAAATCGTAACCCTAATGTATCACTTACTCGTCGTAAGATTCCTGCAACATGAGACGTTGCAGCCACAAAGGGTCAGTACATTGAATGTACTGGCAAATTCACACCATAGAGAGAATGATGAACAATGGCTATCACTACATGCATATTTGGCTGGTGGAAAAGCTCTATGGTTATAGTTTTTGCGAAAAGCAAATTTTTCCCTACTACAAAGGAATAAATTTTATTTAACTATCATGCTGGTCGTTGAACATTGAGAATGGTTGACAGCATTCTCAATCCCAATTAAATAACATCATTAAACCCAACAAACTTAATTTAAAGTGACGTGATGAGATCAACAGGATAATCCAAGTACCAGAGACTCAAGATGTCCATAACCGGGGACACGGCTAATCATGATTCGTTTGTACACTCTGCAGAGGTTTGCGCACTTTTCCCCACAAGAGCCGATCTCCTCCGTTGGATTTCTCGCACTACAAGGTGTTTGAGAAACGGATGACCAAGAGATAGTCTTTCAGAAGCGTTTGCACCTTACGATGGGTAGACCGTTCCACCTACAACCCCTGCATCTTCTAGTCTACCACTGTAAGAGTTCACACGACTTAATCAACTATGCTAGAGCCCATAATAGCTTGTGGCTACACACGGAAGTTTCTAACATGAATAATCTTATGATCCCTTTGAGCCTGGGTGGCGGACCATAGGATGATCACACGGTATATCCTTGGGATCTCCTAGGACAACACTGGTATTTCCCCAGGTGTCCGGGGAAGTCCACTGGTATATCCCCAGGTTGCACCTAGCAATCCACCCAGATGTGTATTAAAGTTGCCACCTTAAGTTGAACCATTAATTAACAATCTCACATCCGTCATGAAATACTCTCAAACCCAATCCACGTCTACAAGCATAGCATGGCAATGTAAGCATAACGTAATAGTAATTCCCAAGGTTTGAATGCAGGGCAATAGGTTCCTACCTCATCAACTACTACCCAATACCCACATGTTATCAATCCTACTCATGCAATGTTTGAGGGTGAAACTAATGCATAAAAACTGGGTATGAAAGGGGATATGATCAAAGTGTGAACTTGCCTGCAATGTTGATGAAAATGATTCAGACTCAAAACTCTTGATAGTTCTACTCGTCACATTCCGGTCAATCTATCGTAAGCAAGCAATAGTAACCACACATAAGCAATCACTCAAAGATCAGAAAGATCGAAGAAGACAATTCGGAAAACAACAAAACCAAGCAAATAACTCTTGCAACATAAAACAATTTCTAACAGTACCAAAATTATATGAATTTGGCCTTATCAGAAAGTTTAGGTCAAGAGCTTTGATTTGCAAAAAGAATCAACTCTAACGGAGCTACGAAACTCAAGTTATGATCAAACAAAGTTTGAATTCAAATCTGATCTAATTCAAATTTAAAACTTTCAAAAACATGTTTGAGTTGGATTACTGGTTGGAGGGGATCATAACGAAGATGTGGGCATTGGTTTCGTTGGATTTGGACTAACGAGTAAAAAGTTGTGATTGTTTGAAGAACATGGGCCAATCTGTAAATAAAATATTCACAAACGGGTCCCTGGCAGAAAACTAAAAATAAAAAGAAAAATAATAAATAGCGGACGTTCGTTACCGAACGCTAACGAACGAAAACCATCCACTAAAAACCCTAAACTAGCGAGCGTTCGCTATACAACTAAACCTAAAAAAACAGATCTAGGTTTTCTGAATAAAACCGAAAACGAATAAAAAAATAAACCGGGGAGGTTCGCGGTTTATATCGGTTGGGTTTTCATCGAAAACCGGCTGTTTTCAGCGGCGGATCGAGTCCGGGGAGTCGGCGCGGCTCCGGTGAGGGCAGCGCGCTCCGGTGCGGCGGTGGCAGCGGCGCATGGCGGCGTAGGAAGCGGCTATGCAAGGCGGCGAGGCGTGGCTGCGGCGGAGGGGCGGAGTGCGGCGCGCAGCGTGGAGCAGCGAGCAGCAAGGCAGCGGCGGCAACCAACGGCAGCGGTGAGTGCGGCAGAGGGCGGTGCGACGAGAAGCGGGGATGAGGAGGCGGCGGGGCTTTAAAGGGGGTTAGGGGGCCTCGGGAGGCGTGGGGAAGGGGCGACGGTGGCGTGTCCGCCTCGGACACGGCGACGGCCGGCGGCGTACGGGCGAGGGACTCCGCCCGGGGTCGATGGCGACGGTGTGGATGGGCTGGGCCGCGGCCTGGCCGGGAGCTGGGCCGGCCCAGTCGGCGAAGAGGAGAAAGTTTTTTTAAAAAACATTATTTTCCAGACAACGAAAATAACAAAACCAAAATAAACAAAAATATTATATAGGCATATAATATATCAAAATTTTCAGAAAAAGATTTTCTACAACGTGAACATTTTCTATATTCAAATAAAATCCACACAAATTCAGATAATTCAAAGAGTGCTACTGGTCTAATAAAATCCAATAAAAATCATTTTAAAAAATACCAAAATGATTTCAAATTAATTTTTCTCCAATTTTCTATTGTAGGGAATCATGTTACCCTAATTTCCATATATTTTATTTTTGGAGAAAAATAATTTGAATAAAACTCAAATAACTCCAAATTGAAAATAAATTCAAAAGAACTTTGAATTTAATTCTTTGAACTCCCAACTCATATTTCATATAATTTGAAGAAGTCATTTTATCTTCTCTCATGAAAATCATTGAGCTGCATGAAGTTTATGAATTGAAATATTTCCAAATGAAATTCAATTATTTTCAAATACCCTTTCATTTAATTTAAATGGAAGAAGTCATATCATCTTCGCTCAAGGGTTTTGTATTTGAAAATAATTTGAATTCATGGAGATCAGAAAGCAAATATGAAAGTTTGGGAAAGTCCTTTTATTCCCTCTCATTTAACTTTCAAAAAGTTTTGAATTCACTCACTTTTAGACAATCAATCAAACAATCAATCAAATCTATCTATTTATTATAACATTCCAAAATTTAGAATTTTGGGATGTTACAAGACCGTTGAAGGCCATAATACTCCAGTAGACCTCTGAGGAAAGGATGAATAGGAAATCATATGCCTCTCAAGAGGAAGGAGACAAAGCACACCCACTCCTCTTTGGAAGGATTGGGGTAATTCTCCGTCAGGGCTTCGCCGTCGATGGAAGTTAATCCAGCCTGAACGGAGACTAGGTCCGCGGGCGGAAGATATCCCTGTGTCTGAAGTTTGCTCAGATGGGCGTGGGATACCGAACAACTTTCCCAGTCACCTTTTTGAGGGCCATTGGGGCGCGAGGAAGAGCTCGGAGCACTAGCCATGTTTTGGCGACTTCCCATGGCGAGTTCTAAGGGTTTCCACGGGGTGGGGAATGGTCTCTAAGATCTAATCTCTTTAAATAGGCGCCTTTCCCGCACGATCAAGGGGTTATTTGTAAAAGAACACCTAGACTATTCACATTCGTTTGACACGTGGAAGCCGCGGCGATGACAGTGAAGAAACAATAGAAAATGGTATTTAATGTGCAGCCAAACTATCGTCAATCAGAAGTACAATGGAGAACCCTCCTTGCAAAGCCGAAGACATAAAGCCGGATACTACATCATCATTGAAGGCAAGTTCGGAGGCTACTGAGGGAGTCCTGGATTAAGGGGTCCTTAGATGGTCGGGCTATGTGACATGGGCCAAACTAATGGGCCGTGAAGATACAAGATGGAAGGCCTCTCCCCATGTCCGGATGGGACTCTCCTTGGCGTGGATAGCAAGCTTGGCAGCTAGTCGCATAGTTTCCTTTCTCTGTAAACCGACTTTGTACAACCCTGGTCCCCTCTGGTGTCTATATAAACAGGAGGGTTTAGTCCATAGAGGCAATCAAAATCATACAGGCTAGACATCTAGGGTTTAGCCATCATGATCTCGAGGTAGATCAGCTCTTGTAACCCTCATATTCGTCAAAGTCAATCAAGCAGGAAGTAGGGTATTGCCTCCATTAAGAGGGCCCAAACCTGGGTAAACATCATGTCCCCTGCCTCCTGTTACCTTTGATCCTTAGACGCACAGTTCGGGACCCCTACCGAGATCGTCCGGTTTTGACACCGACAACAACCGTAAGGCTCCTGCCAGTTGCCGATAACTTTTACAAAACATGATCATCTCATACAACAATTTATATCTCATCACGTCTTGACCATATCACATCACAACATGCCCTGCAAAAACAAGTTAGACGTCCTCTACTTTGTGCAAGTTTTACATGGCTGCTACGGGCTTCTAGCAAGAACCGTTCTTACCTACGCATCAAAACCACAACAATTTTTCGTCAAGTGTGCTGTTTTAACCTTCAACAAGGACCGGCCGTAGTAAAATTCGATTCAACTAAAGTTGGAGAAACAGACAGCCGCCAGCCACCTGTGTGCTAAAGCACGTCGGTAGAACCGGTCTCATGAACGTGGTCATGTAATGTTGGTCCGGGCCGCTTCATCCAACAATACTGCCGAATCAAAATAAGACATTGGTGGTAAGAAGTATGACTATTATCGCCCACAACTCTGTGTGTTCTACTCGTGCATATCATCTACGCATAGACCTAGCTCGGATGCCACCGTTGGGGAACGTAGCATGCAATTTCAAAATTTTCCTATGATCATGCAAGATCTATCTAGGAGATGCATAGTAACGAGACAGGGAGAGTGTGTCCACGTACCCTCATAGACCGAAAGCGGAAGCGTTAGGTTAACGCAGTTGATGTAGTCGAATGTCTTCACGATCCAACCGATCCAAGTACCGAACGTATGACACCTTCGCATTCAGCACACGTTCAGCTCGATGACGTCCCTCGTACTCTTGACCAAGCAGAGGGTCGAGGGAGAGTTCCGTCAGCACGACGGCATGGTGATGGTGATGTGATCCGCGCAGGGCTTCGCCAAAGCACTATGACGCTATGACCGGAGGAGTAAACCGTGGAGGGGGCACCGCACACGGCTAAGAGAATAATTGATGTGCTTTAGGGTGCCCCCTTGCCCCCGTAGATAAAGGAGGAGGTGAGGAGGCCGGGCACAAGGGGCGCGCCAAGGAGAGGGGAGTCCTACTAGGACTCCAGTCCTAGTAGGATTCGACCCCTTTTTTTCCTTCTACCGGATGGGGAAAAGGGGAAGGAGAGGGAGTAGGAGAAGGAAAGGGGGGTGGAGCCCCCTTCCCTAGTCCAATTCGGCCTCCTCCCTTGTGGGGGGCGCACCAGCCCCTTGTGGGCTGGTTAGCCTCCCTCCTACGGCCCATATGGCCCATATCTTTCCCCGGGGGGTTTCGGTAACCCCTCCGGTACTCCTGTATGTACCCGATACACTCCAGAACCCTTGCGGTGTCTGAATACTACCTTCCAATATATCAGTCTTTACTTCTCGACCATTTCGATACTCCTCGTCATGTCCGTGATCTCATCCGAGACTCCAAACAAACTTCGGTCACCAAAGCACATAACTCATATATACAAATCGTCATCGAACATTAAGCGTGCGGACCCTATGGGTTCGAGAACTATGTAGACATGACCAAGACACCTCTCCGGTCAATAACCAATAGCGGAACCTGGATGCTCATATTGGTTCCCACATATTCTATGAAGATCTTTATCGGTCAAACCATTATGACAACATACGTTATTCCCTTTGTCATCGGTATGTTACTTGCCCGAGATTCGATCGCCGGTATCTCCATACCTAGTTCAATCTCGTTACCAGCAAGTCTCTTTACTCGTTCCGTAATGTATCATCCTGCAACTAACTCATCCTGCAAGGCTTTTTATGATGTGCATTACCGAGAGGGCCCATAGATACCTCTCCGATACTCGGAGTGACAAATCCTAATCTCTATCTATGCCAACCCAACAAACACCTTAGGAGACACCTGTAGAGCATCTTTATAACCACCCAATTACGTTGTGATGTTTGATAGCACACAAGGTGTTCCTCCGGTATTCGGGAGTTGCATAATCTCATAGTCAGAGGAATATGTATAAGTCATGAAGAAAGCAATAGCAATAAAACTAAACGGTCATAATGCTAAGATAATGGATGGGTATTGTCCATCACATCATTCTCCTAATTATGTGATGCCGTGATCAAATGACAACTCATGTCCATGGTTAGGAAACTTAACCATCTTTGAATAACGAGCTAGTATAGTAGAGGCTTACTAGGGACACGGTGTTTTGTCTATGTATCCACACATGTATCAAGTTTCCGGTTAATACAATTCTAGCATGAATAATAAACATTTATCATGATATAAGGAAATATAAAATAACAACTTTATTATTGCCTCTAGGGCATATTTCCTTCAATGTGTATCTTTGAGGCATGGGGGAGAGGGGCAATGCCCCCCAACAGGCTTGGTATAATCACTAAAGAAGAAAATATTAGGGTCCTAAATAGCATCGACAATCTAAAGAGACGATTGAACTAGCAATGGGCTAATCTGTGCGAGCACCTTAATCGCTGAAACTTGTTGCTCACCAACGCATGGGCCGATGAGCCAGTGGACGAGGTCGTGTAGCTCCGAGCTTCGCCACCCCTTCCATCCACCACTAACCGGAGCCGGCGCACCACCTCACCGGAGCAGAGAATGTTGGCATAGGTATCGATGTGTCAGCGCTCACAATCGCCGCTTTTTCCTCTGCTCGTGTATTGCTGCACCACCGGCGGCCACACACACGCATCACACATTGATCGTGGTGTCGAGGCGCGCCGAAATCGTGGTGCAGATGCCGCCTCCTGATGTGCGCATGGCCTGAGGTTACGTTCGATAATATCTCATCACCGCAGGCCATGGAGACGGTGGTGGAGCTGATCAGAGCTGTCTAGAGTCTTTGGTTGCTAGCTTGGAACAATAGTCATTGCATACTAGTGGTAGAATCACATCAGTTATAGAATAGAATATGTTTCGACAAATTTTTGTGTGTGCAATTTATTCTCTGTTTGGTGCAACTGTCTAGAAGTCAATGTGCAACTACCTGATAGTTGATGTGCAACTTTCTCTCTATGAGTGGATGTGTGATTTTTAATGATGCAAACAAATATGAACGCATTTAATTTGAGTTTTCATTTTTCTAAAAAAAGTTATAACTCTTGAACTAAACGTCAGAATTAAGACCCCCTTTCACCATAGGAGTCCTCACAACATGCTCTTTGAAACTAGATCCCACATAGTTATGTTTCGACGAACTATTTTATGTGCAATTTAGTTCTCGTTTACTGCAACTGTCTAGACGTCGATGTGTAACCACCTGACAGTTGATGTGCAACTTTCCCCCTACCCATGGACTTGCATTTTCACTGATAGTACCTCCGGCCCCAAACTACCCCTATCTGTAAGATGTGCAACTTTGTCTACTGCCCCGGACAACTGCCTAGTAAAATGGGCAGCTTTGCAGTCCCGTGCGTGTGACTGTGTTGCCGCGTGTGTGTAACTCCCACAGTCATGCGTGAGCTACTATGCCGATGAGAGTGTGCACCTCTGCACCGTGCGTGTGACTATGCCAATGAGAGTCTGCAACCCATAGTCAGGTGTGTGCGACTATGCGAACGACGGTGTGCAACTCTGCGGAAATGTGCATACGAAGATGCACCTCCACCCCAACCTACTCCTTAACAGTGAGATGTGCAACTTCTCTGTTGCCTAGGCCAATTGACTAGTAATTGGTGTGCGACTTTCCCCTGCCCGTGGGTGTGCATATTTCACTATTTGTTGCCTCGGCCAACTGACTAGCAGTGGACGTGTAACTTTGTATGTTGCCCCGGGCAACTGCCTAACAGTGATGTGCAACTTCTCCCCGTACCCCCCTTGACATGTGATTTTCCCTACTAGCACCTCGTCTGAACCACCCATGCTAATGAGATGTGGAACTTTAGCGTCTCGTCTATATGCAAATCTTCAGTGTCCCCCATGGCTAAGCAGTTCATCAGTTTGTCGCGGCCAACTGCTTAGCAGACTATGTGCAACTCTGTATGTTGTCCTTGCCAACTAAAACTACACATCCATAAATAGGAATGCGAAGGATTTTCACATTGACTACTAGACGATTGGCTAGAACAACCGACTAAATTGCACATATCCCTGATAGGGTAGATGGGGTAGGGTGCGCCAACAGTGAAAAACTACACTCCACTAGTAGGGGGATTGCACATACACTACTAGGTAGTAGGCCGGAACAGTAGACTAGTTACACAACGAGAAAAGTTGGTTGTCATCTCTACTCCTAATGGAGCAGTTGGTAGCCTCGTACGGTTTATTTTCGTCCCACCTTTCATGGTTTTTTTGGTACCTCCTCCCACCTTCGCTGATTTTTTTGTCCCCTCCCTCCACCTCATTGGTTTATTTTCGCGTTACCCTCTCACACAACGAAAGAAATCTGAACAGATCAGAACTTTCCATACTGGCGCAAGTTATTTAGTAATGTAGAATCAATCACGAACAATCTCTAAAAAGAAAATCTAAATTAATTAACCTTACCTTAAATTACTCAATCACATTAATTATAAAGCAAATATTTGATTTTCAGAAAAATCGCTCAATCACATTAACCTTACCTTAACTCACGGATGGTAATCAATCTCCAAACAAAAGAAACAATACATAGAGGGAGCAGTAAATAATTAAACTCCCTTTCTTATGACATGTATATGATCTTCCCTTCCCTCTCCGTTGTCGAGCGTTCTTGATTCTCGAGACCGATGCTTGGGCTGCGTCACTGGGTCGTGACGGTGCCGGAGGACGAGGACGGCGAGGCCGGGTGCCGCGGCACAGCGTTGGCCGCGGCCGGTGAAGGGGGCGAAGAAGGGCGGCTTCCCTGGCCGTGGCCCTAGGAGTTGGTGCGGTGGAAGCGGCACTTGAAGGACCCGTCCTGAGTGGCCGGCGTGCAGACGCACTTGGAAACGGGCCCGTGGCCCGTGCCGGACTGCGCCGACACCGACCCGAGCCACCTCCTCCGCGTATTCTTGGGGCTGTGGCTGGCCGATTTACACGAAATTAATTTCCTCAGTTGTGATGGCAAATATAATACACATAATCCATATTGTTATGCACTAGCGTGTGTGTGAAATAGATGGATTATGGCCCCGTACCCAATAAGATGGATATGTGTGTGTGTTAGAGAGAGAGAGAGTGAGGAAGAGGGAGGGAGAGAGAGTGTGTGTGAGGATTTGATGGTAAGAAAGGTCGTCAATGTAACTTGATATGTATGAGAATATTAATATTGAACTCTTTAAGTTAATGTGGCCCCGCTGCAACGCACGGGTGTTCTTCTAGTGAATGATAGGTTACAACCTCATAAGAAGTTGGATCATGCAACGTCTACAATTGATTTTGGAAATAATTGCATCATGCAGTACTAAAATTGCAACATGTAGTAATAGATTTGCACCATATATCACCAAAGTTGCCACTGATTTTTTTATCGAAACACACTCATGTGGGGACTAGTTTTAAAGATCTCGTCACAAGGATTTTAATAGTGAAAACGGATCTGAATTCCGAGGCGCGGTTTGAAAGATATGACTTTTAAAAATTCCTAAACCCAAATAAATATATGTACACATCCATCATTGCTACACCCTATAGTACTAGTATTACCGGGCAAACAAAAAGTGCTACAGCGTGAAAGGTGCTGCAGTGTTGCATTATTCTTTCACATGCATGCGGCTAGTGAGTGGCGGACTTGTAGCGCGGCCCGCTCGCAACTGTCAAATAGCGTGTGCACACTTTCAAGTATTTAGAAAAAGTTAATTAGGGTACGTAAAAACATTACGTAAGTCTATCATTTTTGTTTGATTCCCAACGAGGGCAATTGCGAACCAACACCAACCTATGGTTGGATGATTATGACGACTGTGGTATCCCAGCCTACTAGGATTCAAATTCTGGTGCTCGCATTTATTTCTGAACTTATTTTAAAATTTTCGCCGATGCGCGGTGACTTTGTAAATTTCAAGATGATATGCCGGCTCAGTCTTTTGGAGGTGTTTACAGGAGTAGGGTGTGTGTGCGCGCATTTATACGGATGAGTGTATGCGCGTGTATATGAGCGCTTGTGTCTGTACTGATGTTAAAAAAAACGAGGGCAACTCGGTTTCGAAAAAAAAAACGAGGGTAACGAGCCACACTGACGCTTCGTTTCTTCTCCCCTCGTTGTTGTTATTTCCTTATAAACTAGATGATACCCCGCGCGTTGTTGCGGGAATGTGTAGACACATATTTATATAATCACATGCAAAAGAAAATTACATAGAATATATTGAGTGACACAAAATAATATACATAGAATCATTTTTACGTGCCTCGTGGATGACCGCGGATGCAAAACATATTGCATGCATAATAAGTCTCAAAGAGAAAGGAAATGGCACCAAACATCCAAATAAAAACTGGTTAGAATACTTGTAAATGTGCATGAGTGTTACATTTGTCCTGATCCCTATAGCTTCATATGAAGAATTATCCTCATCAATGTGAATGTTTTTTTGTTAATTACAAAAGAACAAAAACTTCAGTTAGAAACTTAGAATCGATACAACTAACCACCACAATTATATTGGAAGTTTGGAAGTGCATTGACCACATAGCGGTCATCTTTAAGTTTGCAGCTACTTACAACAAAAGAAAAATGTGGAATGGATTTAACAGTAGCAACCCTATATATTATATGGAAGTATTATAGCAAAAGTAAGTGAAACAATTCCTCAAACAAACACTAAGTGGAACAATAATTTTACAGTAAAACTAACTGAAGCAAGTTTCAGTTGTGAAGCACAACGTATCCTAAAGCATTGAGCAACTACACTGAACATGAAATCTATGGACAAATCAATGGAAAAAAGTGTCACCTCAGTTATGTTGTCTCACACACAGATAATGAATGGGTCACCTTTGCCACATCAGACATGATTGTTGGGGATATACATAACAGGTAGGCCCACGAAGGGTCGAAATATCATGAAGCATGGGGTCCACACAACATGTGGGTCCAGGTCAATTTCATACAGACACACTATCCACTCGGACAAGCAGCATACTGTCCACTCGACCAAGAAACATACCATCCACTCGGATGACAGTTCACCACTCGACCGTACGACTCACTCGGATATACGAAGACCAGCAGGCAGCAAGGCAGTCGGCATCTTTCTAATAGTGAGGGCTTAATAGCGGGCTGGCATTATGGCATTCATACCCCACTTTGTAACATAGGAGGTGAGGGGGTGGCGCACTCTATATAAGCCACCCCCCACCACTAGACTTGGGGGGCTCTTCTTCCACCTCTCTCTCTTTTCACCATTAGTCTCAGGACTCAGCTCAGGCATGGGGATCCGTTCCTCTCTCTCACACACATATTGTAATCTCCGGATATATACTCAGATAAAACAAAGCCTCTCCGGAGCACGAGACGTAGGGTTGTTATCTCCACCGTGAGAGGCCCGAACTCGCTAAAACCACCGTGTCACCCATATGCATCTTGATAGATCATGCTCCGTTCTCCTACCCCTCTCTTACTGTCAGACTTAGAACCACGACAGTTGGCGCCCACCGTGGGGCATGGCGATTATCGAGCCATGATGCAAATGGTTTTCTTTCTTCAATGTTCGTCTGCCGATCAACGATCATCAATGGAGGATCTGATCCAGGATGTTTCAGACATCACTCCATTCACAGAGGAGTCATGATACTCTTCGTACAGAGGGATCAGGAAGTCCCATTCCATACTATCTTGTTCTTTACATCAGATCTTTAATCTAACTATGGTTGTGTTTCTTCTGTATGTACATATACTCACGAGGAGGATGGCCGCTCCTCTTTTTGACATCAACCAGAGAGCGCAAGCAACAACGGTGCCGTTCAGACGAGCGCCATGGAGGCCGAACTCCCGACATGGCCAGTCCGATGTCGCCTGTCTTCTTCCTCACCAACTGCCGACGTCTCCATGAAGTCAATATTAGTCCGCTCGACAGTGATCTCCATGATGGAAGCGCTCCTCCTGTCGATGTCGCGGGCGTGCTGCACACTCCTCCCTCATCAGCTTCTTCGACATGGTCGCCGCGGTGTGCCTGCAGACCTAATGCGACGAGGAAATAGGAAGCCCGTCAGGCCTCCGAGCGCGGCGGTTCTTCCCTCCGTCGCCGGCTGCTGGCCATGGAGCTTTCTTTTCCTTTAACCATGCAAGGTGAGTGGGCCACGTCCGCCTTGATTACGTGCATGCAGGTAAATGCGCCCAATTACAGGAAACGGAAAGACGTGGTGGTCTTCAATGCGAGATTAATTGGCCGCCTCCTGCGCCTGCCTCACGATTAATCTGGCGTTAGTCCACTTTTTCCGGGGCCATTTGGGCAAGCCTCCAGCGCACATGCAGCTTGTGTTCCGGCCCAGCTGCCTCCCTTCTCCGAGCCCGTACTCCCGTACACTCGGACAGGAGTTTACACTCGGACGCCATGCGCCGCCATTCGGAAGACACGATCTTCATCGGCTTGCTCACAAGCTAAGTATAATTTTATATTTCATCCTCATATATTTTACATACAGACAATTAAACGTCTAACATCATTCGGGTGAGTTCTGCACTCGGACAAGCAATGTCCGGGCACTCGGACGCCCCGCACGTCGTCACTTCGTGGGACGCGTCTACTTCACTCGAACTCCCCGCACATCGTCACTCCGCGGGACGGGTCTACTTCACTCGGACGCCTCGCGCGTCTCCACTCCGCGGGATGGGTCTACTTCACTCGGCCACCTCGCGCGTCTCCACTCCGCGGGATGGGTCTACTTCACTCGGCCACCTCGCGCGTCTCCACTCCGCGGGATGGGTCTACTTCACTCGGCCACCCCGCGCGTCACCACTCCGCGGGATGGGTCTACTTCACTCGGCCACCCCGCGCGTCTCCACTCCGCGGGATGGGTCTACTTCACTCGTCCACCCCGCGCGTCACCACTCCGCGGGATGGGTCTACTTCACTCGTCCACCCCGCGCATCGCTACTCTGCGGGACGGGTCTACTTCACTCGGGATCCCCGCGCGTCGCCACTCCGCGGGACGTCTCTACTTCACCAGGACGCCACGCGCCTCGTCACTCCGCGGCACACATCTACATCATCCGGATGCTTCATGCGTCGCCACTCTACGGGACGCGTCTACGTCACCTGGACGCCCCGCATCGGTTGGTCACCTCATCACCGCTCGACCGCTCCGGGCCTCGTCAATCGGTTGGTCACCTCATCACCACTCGACCGCTCCGGGCCTCGTCAATCGGTTGGTCACCTCATCACCACTCGGCCGCTCCGCGCGTCGCCACTCGGTTGGTCACCTCATCACCACTCGGCCGCTCCGCGCGTCGCCAATCGGTTGGTCACCTCATCACCACTCGGCCGCGCCGCGCGTCGCCACTCGGTTGGTCACCTCATCACCGCTCGGCCGCCCCGCGCGTCGCCACTCGGTTGGTCACCTCATCACCACTCGGCCGCCCCGCGCGTCGCCACTCAGTTGGGTCACCTCATCACCACTCGGCCGCCCCGCGCGTCGCCACTCGGTTGGTCACCTCATCACCACTCGGCCGCCCCGCGCGTCGCCACTCGGTTGGTCACCTCATCACCACTCGGCCGCCCGCGCGTCGCCCGTGTCGCCCCACTCGGCCCCGCGTCGCCTCGGTTGGTCCCTCATCACCACTCGGCCGCCCCGCGCGGTCGCCACTCGGTTGGTCCCCTCATCACCACTCGGTCCGCCCCGCGCGTCGCCACTCGGTTGGGTCACCTCATCACCACTCGGTCGCTCCCGCGCGTCGCCACTCGGTTGGTCACCTCATCACCACTCGGCCGCTCCGCGCGTCGCCACTCGGTTGGTCACCTCATCACCACTCGGCCGCTCCGCGCGTCGCCACTCGGTTGGTCACCTCATCACCACTCGGCCGCTCCGCGCGTCGCCACTCGGTTGGTCACCTCATCACCACTCGCGCCCGCGTCGCCCGTTGCCCCACCCGCCGCTCCGCGCGTCGCCACTCGGTTGGTCACCTCATCACCACTCGGCCGCCCCGCGCGTCCCCACTCGGTTGGTCACCTCATCACCACTCGGCCGCTCCGCGCGTCGCCACTCGGTTGGTCACCTCATCACCACTCGGCCGCTCCGCGCGTCGCCACTCGGTTGGTCACCTCATCACCACTCGGCCGCTCTGCGCGTCGCCATTGGTTGATCGCCTCATCAGCACTCGGCCGCCCGCGCGTCGCCAATCGGTTGGTCACCTCATCACCACTCGACCGCCCTGCGCGCCTTCAGACAGCTAAGTCATTTTACATTCTGTTATTTTCGTCTTCCCGAGTATTCCATAATTCACACATCAGGTTCACTCGGAGGCCACACCACCGAGTGTACCTCTACGCTCGACTGCTTATTTTCACATACTTGCTTAGTACTGGTTATGTGACTCCGAAGTCCAACTTCCTTTTTTCGCATATATCATTCACGAACACCATGTGTCGTTCTTCATTTCGAGTTTGCATCGGTCCTCCGGGGCTGCAACTCAGTCAAAACACTACACTTCCGTTTTATTTTAGCCAGTATTCCAACAAGTTCAGTAGGATTTCTCGCTTCGACAAATGCGAACGAATCCTTCGCTCTTTTAAACTTTTGCTGGTCAACCAGCAAGCCCCTTGCACTCCCAGCGGGTGTCTATGGGTGTTATTCACACAAATCATTTCAGCACACATCAAATTTCCTCAAGAAATTATTGTGTTGACTTGTGCCATTTTTTACACAAGTTACCGCGATCACTCGACGGCCCTACGCGCCAACTTCATCGCTGCTCGGACTCGGTCTCCATACTGGTCCTAGCGCACCACAACACTGACTTTGTCGCCCTGTTGATTTCAAACACGTCCGGCCAACCCCTCTATGGAATTCTCTTCATCGTATCAATGATATAGACCTCGTCGGGCATGAGACAGATAAGTCCCTTTCATAATTAAACTTCACACTTCACTCTTTTGCGAGTTTGCTTCTTCCGAGCATCACTCGGAAGCTTCTCCTCATCTTTACCCAAATCCGACTCGATGAATTACAAATCATCCATTCAAAACTATATTTCTCATATTCCGACATGTCCGTTGTCGAAGCCTGTAGTATGCTCGGGGGCTACGCCGCACTCGGGGGCTGCATCTCATTTGGAATGACACTCTCCTAAGTGGTCGAGTACTTCATCACCAATCAGACCCTTCACTTCAACAAGTACATTCGATCCGTCACTTTGACAAATTTCATAATCACCCAGACACTCTGCGTGCCATCTTGTTCCTACTCAAATTCAGTTGTCGCACCGGTCTTGTTGCGCCACAGCCACACTACACCGACCTTGTCGTTACATCAGCTTCAAAAGCATCTGGCTAACTCCTTCAAGGACCATTTTTGCCACTCAGCTGGACACTTAGTCCTTCACTCGGCCGCCCCGCGCGTCGCCACTCGGTTGTGCGCGTCTTCACCACTCGGCCGCCCCGCGCGTCGCCACTCGGTTGCGCACGTCTTCATCACTCGTCCGCCCCGCGCGTCTCCACTTGGTTCTGCACGTCTTCACCACTCGCCCGCCCCGCGCGGCGCCACTCGGTTTTGCACGTCTTCACCACTCGGCCGCCCCGCGCGTCGCCACTCGGTTATACACGTCCTCGCCCCTCGGCCGCCCTGCGCGTCACCATCAGTTGGACATGTCTTTACCTCTACACCCCCAGCACGGGAACGGCTAAGTTACTCATATGGTCAAACCTCATATCACACTCTGTAGCAAGCTTACCTCCTTCGAGCATCACTCGGGGGCTACGCGCGGCAGTTGGCCATGTCACCCTCAGGGGTTACGCCCATTTGGTTAACCTGTTGATCACATCAAGATATTCTTCTGACCATACATGCTCGGTTCGCCGAAGATCTATAAGTGAAGCACGTCCACTTGGATAAATACCCCTTTTCATGCAAAAGGGTAAAAATGAAGCGCCATCGCTGAATCGTACAGGCGACCTTACTCATCGTTCGTACAACCACCTCGTTACGCATCCATCCGATTGATTCAGTTCCAGACAAAGATATTTGCCATGCCAACTGCATGGAGGTTTACCGAGAGACTTAAACCCTCTGCCAGACTCATCTAGTCCGACAGAGGCTCGGGGACTACACCCAGTGGGTGCACTCAGCGTGCCCCCACTGGAAGAGGACTCAGAAAGAAACATTTTGCTCGATGCAAACCCATCTCCAGTATTACTCGACCTCCGAGTCAGAGAAGAACAAGTTCGGTCAGTACCAGCTAAGAAGAGTTTTAGTTCTCTCATACTCCCGCCGACTGCCCGCAGTCGATAGCAGTCTCGGGGACTACACCCAGTGGGTGCACTCAGCGTGCCCCCACTGGAGTGGTATCCACTCGGAACGGTCCGCCCAACCCGAGTGACGGCCAAACAACAACAAAAAGACAGGCTCTAAGACTCCCGCCGACTGCCCGCAGTCGACAGCAGTCTCGGGGACTACACCCAGTGGGTGCACTCAGCGTGCCCCCACTGGAATGGTATCCACTCGGAACGGTCCGCCCAACCCGAGTGACGGCCAAACAACAAAAAAGACACGTTCCAGGCGTGAAGAAATCCCGAGTAATCAGTTACTCGATGTAGGCCCAGCTCCAAATCACTCCAAAAAAATATATTCTATAAGGCGAGTTTAACGCTCCTCCATGGACCAGTTTTGAGCCTTCTTCTAGGACTCAAAGTGTGAAACTCACAAGTGTGGATCTGAAACCGACTCGTATTGACGTTCCTCCGGGATAAGAATGGCATCTCTCTAAAAGAGCAGTCCATGTGTCAATCTGGTTGCACGGATTTAATGACACGCCCATACTCAGATCACGAGTTAAACCTCTCCCGAGAGATGAACGAATGTCACCAAGTTGCTCCTCACAGACACTTACCTCGATTAGTCGGGAAGCATGGTGCCGGAATCCATTGAGATTTTGTTCAAACCTTGGTTGTCTGAAAGCGCGGCGACATGTACCGAGTATTTCTGTAATCACTCGGACCAAACTGTGTCTTACACCAACTCGTTCTGCAAAATCGCAATCGATTCGGGGGCTAATGTTGGGGATATACATAACAGGTAGGCCCACGAAGGGTCGAAATATCATGAAGCATGGGGTCCACACAACATGTGGGTCCAGGTCAATTTCATACAGACACACTATCCACTCGGACAAGCAGCATACTGTCCACTCGACCAAGAAACATACCATCCACTCGGATGACGGTTCACCACTCGACCGTACGACTCACTCGGATATACGAAGACCAGCAGGCAGCAAGGCAGTCGGCATCTTTCTAATAGTGAGGGCTTAATAGCGGGCTGGCATTATGGCATTCATACCCCACTTTGTAACATAGGAGGTGAGGGGGTGGCGCACTCTATATAAGCCACCCCCCACCACTAGACTTGGGGGGCTCTTCTTCCACCTCTCTCTCTTTTCACCATTAGTCTCAGGACTTAGCTCAGGCATGGGGATCCGTTCCTCTCTCTCACACACATATTGTAATCTCCGGATATATACTCAGATAAAACAAAGCCTCTCCGGAGCACGAGACGTAGGGTTGTTATCTCCACCGTGAGAGGCCCGAACTCGCTAAAACCACCGTGTCACCCATATGCATCTCGATAGATCATGCTCCGTTCTCCTACCCCTCTCTTACTGTCAGACTTAGAACCACGACAATGATCACTATCTTTGGCCATCAATGTTAATGTCATGTCAGTTGCTTTTGAAATATTCACTAAGATGCATGAATGCTAACTAATATTACATTCAGTTATGAAACCAATGCCGGATCAAAATATTGTAAGATGTGAACATTAAACCATGGTACTAACAAGAAGCAATTATTTAAAATTCAAGCACTAATTCCAGCTTCTTATGACTGTTCTTCTTGGATAAGCCACATTCTGCTAGGAATACATAATTATAAGAAAAATCATCGAGGAAAAAAATAGGGTGCAACGATAATTTACCGTGCCTTCTCCAAATAGGCTAGATGCAGCAAGCACGAAGAAATGTGTTCAAACATGAAAAATCAAGATCAGTTTGTACAATTCACAATAATATGTCGAACTATTAACAGAGCAAAAGGAAGCACATATATGTAGTGTATTAAAGTAATGTATTTGCCCACCTCAGCAAACACGAAGAAATGTGCCCAAAGATGAAAAATCAAGATCAGTTTGTACAATTCACAATAATATGTCGAACTATTAACAGAGCAAAAGGAAGCACATATATATAGTGTATTAAAGTAATGTATTTGCCCACCTCAGCAAGCACGAAGAAATGTGTCCAAAGATGAAAAATCAAGATCAGTTTGTACAATTCACAATAATATGTCGAACTATTAACAGAGCAAAAGGAAGCACATATATGTAGTGTATTAAAGTAATGTATTTGCCCACCTCAGTGTATGACTTCATGGATCAGTTAATAGGCAACATTTTGACATATTAAGATGGGTATGACGGAGGATGTCAGGAGCAGAGCAACAGAGTGCACACGCCTAGCCCGACTGTTTATTAACTTCTGCAAGCTCTATAGACAATACAGAAGTTTGATCACAAAGAATAGTAGTAAGGATACTACAATGAGGTGATGATGCAAAAGAACTTTAGTATGAAATCCATATGAGCCAACACTTATTAGAGCAGATCGATCACAAAAAGAAACGGTGTTAATATAATCAGATGTGATATAAACGCTGCAAACAAAAACGGCCAGACATTGTTGAAAGGGATACAAATCACCAACATGTACAGTTGGTGAACAAAGAAGGTACTATTCGTTGGCTTACATCTATCATCTCTTTCCGGACATCTTACAAATCATGGTTGCCTTGCTTTTGATTTGGATCAGTTGTTGCGCCGTGGCCGGTCAGACGTACTGCTGCTACTCAGGTGAAGCTTCTGGCATGGACGCCTTCGGTGGCAGCAGAAGAGGTTAGGCTTCTGCACTCAGATGAGCCTCCGTAGGTAAGCTTTCGTTGACGATCTCTGTGGCAAGCAACAAAACTATGACCCAGCCCGCGTAGAGAGGACTTGGAGATGAGGCAGACCATCGTCGTGTGAGAGGAGTGGACTCATGCAGAGGTCGCCTACCGGCCGCCAGACTCTGCTGTAGCTCGGAGAAAAAGTGGTTTGCTATATGTGGAGTGAGAGAGAGCTGGACATCGACGGCGTGAGGTGTGTGTAGGCTAGAAAAGGTGGTTTGCTTTATGTGGGAGATTGAGATGCAGTGATTTTTGTTTCGAAAGAGAGAGACTGTTCGGCTCTTGCGATTGGAAACGGAAGTAGTATTAATTAATTGAAAACTGGAAAGAGTTTGCTCGGCTCCTACGTTAGTAACCGAACCATTCTTTAATGGGGAATCAAGTTGCTAGTACTCCATCGGAAGTATTATCAATGCGTTTCAGTAGGCAGCTGCAGTTAACTCAAAAATACGAGATCTATTTAGTGGTTAAACACAAAATAAAAATGATGACGTGGCAAGCTGCATGTGCTGGTGTGGCATTGCAGGGCATGTGTGATCAGGTGGACAAGTTGCATGTTAAGAAAAATAAGTTAATGGGATGAATTATTTAAGTATTATAGATTTAAACAAACTGTTAATGGTGATCCAGTCACCTCTCACATGCAATTTCAGTTATTTGCTGCAATTAAGGAAAGACGGTGCCAGATTCGGTTGAATTCCAGCAAATCTCTCCTCAATTTAGAATAGTTATTGTGACCTCGTTAGTTAAAGTCGAGTGCAGTTCATGTGAAACTGTAAAGTCGCTTTCGTTCGTGAACATGCGTTAGAGCATCTCCAACAGCCGCGCCAAAAGACACGCGCGCGTGGTAAATTAACTTTTTAGCGCGCGCGGGACGTTTTCGCCAGTTTCAGCGGTGGCGGAAAACTAGCGCCCGCGCGGGAAAAAGCGGCCGCTCGCGCGTTACATTTAGCGCGCCGTGTCCGGCGCACCTATAAATTGCAGCGCCTCTGCCACTTTCTTCATCTCTCCGTCGCCCTTTGCCGCTCTCTCCATCTCTCCATCACCCTCTGCGCTCTGCCGCCGACACGCCACCACCGCGCCACCATGCCGCCTCGCCGCCGGGGAGGTACGGGCTACCGCGACGTCCGCGTGCGTCCGTTCGGCACCTACTCCGTCGAGATTCGGTCGGGCAGCGGCATGCGGCTCCGTCTCGGAACCTTCGACACCGCCCAGGAGGGTGCCTGCGCGTACGACGCTGCGGCGTGGCGCCTCCTGCGGTCCCGTCAGGACATGAACTTCGCCGACGTGGCGACGCGGGAGCGCGCACAGGAGTTGGCGCCTTTCCCGCGGCCTCTCACTGACGAGGATCATCGCAAGCACCGGAGGCGGGAGTATCGTCTCAGACTGGCCGAGATGGACGAGCAAGCCATGGCGCTGTGGAGCCATCGCTTCCCGGAAGACACCAACGAGGAACAGTTCTTCGCCCAGAGGAGGGCGAAGAGGGCGAAGAGAAGGGAGGAGCGAGCCGACTATCGCGAGGACAAGCGAACGCGGAAAGCGGTCGCTAAATACAACCAAGCGCTAGGAGATGCATCCTCCTGGAACTCCAGCCACGAGCGGTTCCTTCACGCCTACGCTCCGACGTCGGATAAGGACATCACTGAGACAGAGTCCGAATCGGACGAGTAGTAGTAGTAGGAGAACTATATATACGAAACCAAATATGTATCGAATCGTAGTAGAAAAAACTGAAATTTAGCGCGCCTGCTGAAGCGGCGTGAGCACGCTTTAATTTACAGCGGCCGCTGGAGCCAGCGCACCGCCGCACGCAAAAGCTGGCTAACCCGGCGTTGTATCGTGATTTTTAACGCACGGCGCGTTGCGCGGCTGTTGGAAATGCTCTAGTGCGCAGGGAGGTTGCAACAGTCGGCCGGCAAAGGCTGCAAATTAGTCCATCATCCACGCTCTCCGGACTCCAGCTTTCAACCCAGTTCCCGTGCTTTGATCTTGAGTACACATTTTTGTGTGCTAAAATGTTTGATCTTTTTACCATGCTTAAGTACTACACATTTTTGTGTGAACGAGGGCCCCTCTTTGTGGTCTTGTGTAAGGGCCCCTGGCATGACAAGGCTGGCCCTGTCTCCTGGAACCGCGCCGCTCCGGCGAGCCACCATTCGCCGGACGGATCCGCCACTGTCTCCTCCCTTTCCTTCCATTCTCCTTATTTTCCTCCCTCCAATCTCTCTCTCTCTCTCCCTCCCTCCAATCTCTCTCTCTCTCTCTAGACCGCGGAGCCCAGCCTGCCTTGTCGTTCCCCGCCTCCGCCAGGGACCGCCAGCACCGCCCACACATTGGTCGTCGACGCGATCGATGGCGAGGTCTGACTGCGTCGGCCGCCCAGCCTCCTCGTCTGCGCTCCGCCCTTTGCACAAACACAAACACTCACTACCAGAGGAAGCACACATGCACTAGTACCAAAAATACAAGTACACCATTATGGGAAGTACAAGTTGCATAAAAGAATTTCGTCGAAGGGTGTGTCTAGGTCTAAATCGACTAAGACTTCTTCAAGTCTAAGTCAAGTAATATGACATGTAAGAAAGAAAAAGGCAAAACTAAAATAAAAAATTGCATGGATCTCAACATAAGATCCTATAAATATAGCATCGACTGAGACTTAGCAATCCTGTTTGTCGAAACCTATCAACAAGAGTAGGTATAAAGCACCCTCATCCTCCGTTCTAGCAAGGAAACCTCATCAAAACTCTCTGATTGCGACACTTAGCACACATGCGTTGCATCACAAGTTGCCATCAGGGATATTTAGAAGTAATCTTTGCAAGGGGTACTCATAATATTGGTTTTCAAAAATGTCTCACTCGTCGCGGGGGTGCTCACGAAGCTGGCTGGCTGGCCTCTTTCCGCGGACATACATGTTATGTAGTACCATTAGTGATTGCAGGACTGATTTCCCTTTATTCTTTGTTCATCTTTTTTTTTGTTTCAAGATTGTTATCTTGTTCATGTTCCGATCGAATGAGTTATCAAGGAGCATGATCATAGGGTCAGTTTTGTTGGAGGCCTGATCAGTATGCCTGAGAAGCCTGGAACGATGGAAAAAATTGCCTGGTCAGGCTAGCCTGCCGCTCAACTGTTTAGGGCATCTCTAGCCGCGCTTTTAGAAGGCCTTCTCAGATGATTTTTTCGCGCCGGCGTCAAAAAAATGGTCCAGTCGCGTCCCCAGGAGCCCGATTTTCGCTGGCCTGGGCCGAAAACAGCGCCGACGGACCCAGGCCGAACCCGGCGCGCTGGGGGCGCCCGGGGGCGCCGGGGCGAGCTGTTTTGGCGCGAAAAAGCCGCGGGCCAGCCGCGTCAGCGACACGGCGCCTTGTCTTCCCCCAACGGCCTCGGTTCCCGTGGGGAATCAATGCCAAGGCTGCTGCTGGTCAGCCTTACCATTGATTCCTCACGGGCGGCGCGTCACGGGATGGCGCGCCGACGCCTCCCCTCCCTCGCACGCGTACACACGGGTGCGGCGCGTCTATATAGCCGGTGGCCTGCACTCGCCTGTGCCCACCCCAGCCCCGTCCCTCGCCGCTACCCAGCCCCTCCCTCTCCCTACCTCTCCCGAGCGCCGCCGCCCAGCCCCTCCCTCTATCTCTCTACCTCTCCCGAGCCCGTCGCCATGGCGGAACGCTTCCCCGGAGACGAGGCGGCGGCCAACGGCTTCGGCCGCCATTCGCTCCGCGAACAGGAGTCCTGGCTCCTATTCCAAGCGAACATCCCGGCGCCGCCGGACATGCGCGCCGGGCCGACGGGGTGAGACTCAGCGCCGGGGGAGTGCCCATTCCCCCGTTGCCCGACGCTATGGCGAAGCCGAAGTACTTCGCCGAGGAAGTCGAGGTCGTGCACGCCTCCCTCACAGACGCCCAACTCTCCCTCCCCCAGTACGCCGCCGACAACCACGCGGCTTGGGCGGCGTATTTCGAGTGCCACCAGCAGCAGCGCTTGGCGTCCACCAACGGCGCGCCGGTGGTCGGCGGCCGGCAGAATAGCGAGGGGCGTCACCTGTGGTGGGGCGTCCCCGGCCACACACTCGAGGGCGTGCTGACGTACCTCGAGGGCGGCAACGACCCGCCGTTGGCGTACCCGGCGAGGGCGGCCGCCCCGACGCAGCACCGACGCGCCGGGCCATGGGCGCCAAGGAGGTTCGGGTCCTCCTCCTCTTCCTCCTCCCGATCTTCATCGCACTCCTCCGGCACTCCGGCCCTGCTCGGCGTCAAGGCCGAGCCCGCGGCGGAGACGCCGCTCAGCCGGTGCACTCGCAACGCCGGCATCGTCATCAACGAGGGCGGCCGGACGCCTACTCGTCGGCTCCTCCTCCGCGCTTCGTCAAGCCAAAGACGGAGCCGGGGCTCGCGCCGGTGAAGAAGGAGCCGACCGCGCTGGTGACGACGGAGCTCGACGATGACGACGCGGCCCTGGAATGGGCGCGCAGGGACTCCATAGCGATGGAGAAGGAGCGCCTGGAGAAGGCGAAGGAGCGCCAGTGCGCCGCCCTGCTTCGCTTCGCGAAGCGTCGACGGGGCCGCGACGAAGGCGGAGTCGTCGTCATCTACGACAGCGACGATGACGACGACGACGATGCGCCGCCACCAGTCCGCCATGGCGACGCCGGGCAGGGGTCCAGCAAGGGCGCCCGCGTCAAGGAGGAGAAGGCCGACGACGATGATGGCGGCGACAGCGGCGACTTCAGCCAGTTTTTCCTTTAGATTAGTTTATGTATATGTGCTATATAATGAAAATCCGCGAACTTCGCTGAAATGTGCCGAAATTTATCGTGTTTGGCCGAAATTTATCGTGTTTGACCGAAATTTATCGTGTTTAAGCCGAACTTCGCCGAACTTTTTTTATTTTAAAACGTGCCTGGGGGCGGCCCTGTGGCCGGCGGCTGGGGATCAACTCGCCCCCAGGTCCAATTTTTGCGCCAGCTCACCCCCAGGCGGCGATTTTAGGCGCCCCCTGGGGGGCCAACGGCTGGAGATGCCCTTAGTTCCTGTCCATGCCTGGCTCGTGTCAGTTTGACTATTTAAAGTATTTTCAAAGTACTCCTAGCGCTTGGTGAAGGGAGTTCTATTCTGGACATGTTTATTTAACAAAAATACTACTTCCCGTATCAAATAACTAAATTTCTTCTCTTCATGGGGACAAAAGGCTAGGTGCTTTAAACAAGTTGAAAGCAAGAGATTTCAACATCCTTATGGCATATCTGCCCTGATGTGGCGAGTCGTGGTGTTGACATTCAAGGACTTGGTGCGGTTACCAATTATGATATTCCAATGAATTCTAATGATGTTGCCTACCTTATTTATTTCAGTAAAGGTTGCCGATCAACATAACATACTATATTGCTTTTATTGTTGAAGGGATCATGTTTTTACAGCTATCGTTGATTTTAAATCTTATACCACACAATATGCAGCATGATGTACATCGGATCGGTAGAACTGCATGTGCAAGGCAATCGGGATATGCTGAGACTGAGTGGTTTAAGATGATGTCGAGCTCCTTGCTAATAGTAGTTTTCTTTGTTGCTTCTCTACCTTGCACACGTAACTGTATATGGAAATGATGGTCTGAAGAGGGAGATCAAGGGATGAATGCCAATGACTGGCCTTCGGTTCATCAGTTTATTGCGTGGTGTTAAGTCAGTGAAGCATGGAATGAATATGTTGAATGGATCCTTCGGGTATTGGGAAATAATTCTGGTGTTGATGATAAGTTGAAACGGTGAATAGAATAGATGGCACAAAGAGAAGAAGATGCGGCAGCCAAGCGTTTATGTTATGTTTTTTAGGGGAGTTTTTTTAGGGAGTTTATGTTATGTTTTTTTTAGTAAAGATGTTTATGTTATGTAGGTGCGGGAGGAGGAGACGCTTTGATGTGCGGCTGGCTGCTCCAAGCTGCAGCGGGCCTTGCGCCTCTAGTTGATTTGGTGGCCAAACGGAATGCTCCCTCCATCAGGGAATACTTGTCGAATAAATGAATAAAAATGAATGTATTTAAAATTAAAATACGTCTAGATATATCTATTTCTTCGATAAGTATTTTTGGACGGAGAGAGTTGAAAGAAAAGTATAGAATAAAATGAGAATAGAGAGATGCTTCGGTGGTGAACTGGTGATGCGTGAGTGATTAGATCAACAAATGATAAGGTGAAGAACGTGGCCTATTTGTCCAAAAGGTCAAATGAAAGGAGAGAGAGAGAGAGAGAGAGAGAGAGAGAGAGAGAGAGAGAGAGAGAGAGAGAGAGAGAGAGAGAGAGAGAGAGAGAGAGAGAGAATCAATATAATGTAATATTGATTTTCGGTAGCCATTTTAGTACACAAGAAATAATAGCAGAAGAAAAACCAAATGACTTTGGAAAAATCTGGAAAATCCACGTAAGAGAAATAGACAAGAAGAACTCAAATAAAATACTACCAACGAGTAAAATGAACTCAGGAAATTACAGAACTATTCCTCCTGTCATATGCTAAATCAATTCCCAACTCCTTGGTATTAAGTTGATTGCAACATCCTTAGCTTTAGAGAAAAATGAACTCCCAGAAAAAAAATCAGGACGTCACAACTCAAAGTAGAAGTAGCAACCACTCCATGTCATGAACCTTCTCCATCAGATTCAGTAAGGGAGAATTGGCCTCCTTCTCGAATGGCTACAAGGGGTACCATTTTATAGTTTAGTGCGTTCTATTAATAACTGAATTTGAAATGACACAAGGCATCCTCAAGTATCCATAGTACTGAAGTTGCTATACAAAAGCAACACGCCACATACCCAATAGAATTTTCTGGGAGGGGGCGAAGTAGTAGCTAAAAGGAAGAAGAGTAGTACGGGAGTGACTTACATCTACTTCTGCCCTAGAAGGTTAGTTTCTTAGTCTCCAAGCCTTTTTCCTTCTCATTATAGAAATGAGCATTTTCCCTCTTTAGTGTTTTCCTTCCGTTGCGTGGAGGTCTATCACGACGGCGTCCAGATCCAAGTTGCAGCCGGCTCAAAGCTTCTCCTCTCTCTCTCTCTCTCTCTCTCTCTCTCTCTCTCTCTCTCTCTCTCTCTCTCTCTCTCTCTCTCTGTGTGTGTGTGTGTGTGTGTGTGTGTGTGTGTGTGTGTGCAAGTGAAAAGCCAGTCCCCGCGAACGATTGCATTCTGCTGACGAGGACGGATTGCAGCCAGGCACACGACGCCGAGATTAGTGGGGCTATCTAACAGTCCTAGAGGGGTTCGCGCGGGATTGCTAAAAATCTGACGCCAGATTTCTAGTGATTTCGTTTAATAATCATATGAAAAGAGTACAAGGATCAGTCACCTAGTTTTTATCATACATAATGCTTATTTCTTATTTCCAAATAGTCCATAAGATGGCAGAGATGCCAACCACAACTAGAATTTTTTCACTCTTATATACTACTCCTAGTAAATCTCAACAGCCAAGTGTTGAACAGGCCGTGTACAATATCTCAGGCCATTCGGACGTCAAGAGGAGGCATTCGGACAACGATCTCGGCACGCCTGGGCTCTGCGGCGCGTGGCGGCTGCACGTGGCCGCCGGTGGTGCAGCAGTACGCCAGCAGCGCAACGGCGGCGACCGCGAGAGCCGACACGCCGACCGCTATCCAGGCTTTCTCTTCTCCGGTGAGGCCGTGGGCCGGCTCCGGCTGGTGGGTGGAGTGAGGGGGCGGGGGCGGCGGCGCTAGGAGCTGGGACACATCCGCCGGCAGCACCTCGGCTGCGGCGTTGCCGAGCAGCAGGAGCAGGATGCACAGACGACCCATCGCCGACGCCGCACTGAGCCCCACCTCCAGGACGCTGCTTCTCCCTAGCTAATAAGGATCACTCGAGTTGTGTTGCTGAGCTACAGAGTCGGGGGAGGGAGAAGAAGGGTATAAGAAAGATCACTCGAGTTGTATTGCTGAGGTGCAGAGTGTGCAGAGTCAGGGGAAGGAGAAGAAGAAGGGTATATATAGAAGTGGGAAGCGACTAGATAGAAACAGGGCCTCAACCTGAGCCGTTGGATTAGGTTGGATGACACAGATCTTGGTGGAGGAATCTGTAGGCATAATTCTTTTGTGAAGAGGAAAGTTTCACCCTTTGCTGTGATCATTTACTCACTTGCTAAAACTATTGTATGAAAACATGACTTTTTTTAAGTAAACAAGAAGATTTTTTTTCTTTCATTAGTTGTTGGCCCTAGATGATAACAACTACTCCAATTTATAACTGACATGTCTATTCATGTGAAAAAGCATGCTCATACTAAATATTTGTTCATCAAGTACTACAGTAATTATGCCAAAATAGTGGTACAATAAAATAGCCAGATTTTGAAGCTTCTCCCTTTTCTCAAGGTGTACAATGTCAATATGCATACTTCGAGAAGCAAAGCGAGTAGAACCGTGTTGTGGAAAATAAAACTCAGAGTACACAGGCAATAACATGTATCAAAATGTGTGAAATATAGGATCCCTGCTGAACTGGAAAGGAAATTGCATTAACAAGGTGGAAGAACTGTAGGAGGGGCAGTGCAACACTGGTCAGATAACCAAAGAAAGAAACATATTCACATATCATCAGAATTACCCACCTAAGTGCAAGTAATAGCAACAAAACCTACATGCTCTAGTCTTCATCAATGTATGAGATGGGGGTATGGAATCACATTGTCACATCAACTCACCTGGAAATGTACGAGAGCAACATGCTAACTTGAAAAGCAACAACAATGGAAGCTGCAATATGTAACTGCATAGTTCTATTATCAAGCAGCTAGTTCTCACCTCTGTCTACATTTTCGCAGCTACTAAAAAAATACAGAATCTTTCAAATTCAGATCTGAGTGAGTACAGAGAACAAATGATAACTTCAACAGGCTTGAAAGATAAGGAAAGATATCATTTGTTCTCTGTACATTAAATTGCTGCAAGGACAACTAAGTAATTAACAGCTTCACACCTTCCTCCAAAAGTGGTAGTTTTCATATTGTAGTCATGGAGAGAATGGCCTGCCAACATTTTTTCCCTTGATAAATATACAATCCTGGTATATCACCATCGCTTTGTGTTTTCACATTGAGTTGTTCATGCGGAAAATAAATGGGCGTTTTCAGTGCTAATGTACGATAGTATCAGACCCAATGTATATCTTTTTTTGTCCTGAATTTTTTTTACATTGCTTAAGTTTTTTTTACATTGCTTAAGTTGCTACATTCTTGACCGTCGCAATCGACAAGAAAGTAAGAAGTGTCGTTTTTTACTAAGGAAGAGATAATCAAACACCTATTTTTCAGTGCACATTTGTGTGTCCTACATGGCCAGTCATCCAAATAGCGTCCAATTTGTATCGGCCCACAAGTGTTGCCAATATTTTTGGTCATTGGTTGGACGGTATTTCAAATTGGTTTAGAATGCTATAAGAATGGGAGTGTATGCCTTATTATGGTCGCTTTGGCTATATAGAATGATTAAGTTTTTATTGTCAAAAACGTGTCTCCTCTGCACAAGTTACTCCATCCGTCTCAAAATAAATGTCTCAACTTTGTACTACCTTTAGTACAAAGTTGTACTAAGGTTGAGACATTTATTTTGAGACAGAGGGAGTAATTCCCATTATACGCATTCGATTTATATGTGATCTACGCTATACCGAATGAAGTACCAACCCAGGAATGTCAATGGGTAGGATATGATGCGGGTACAATATTTTTATACCCATACCCATGTTTCTCATGGGCGCAAAAATGTACACATACCCTACCAATCGGGTAAATACCCATGCCCATGCCCATACCATATGTGTATTTATGCTCGATGGATACCCTTCAGGTAGATCAAGATAGCATTGACGGATGGTGGAGTAATTGCTAGTTCCATATGTAGAGGAGGTGTGAGCCATCGAGAGATTTCTATGGTTAGGCAATTGGTTTATTTAAAGGAGGATGGGAGTGGGTGCGAAGCTTACATGCAAAGACTCGATAGCTTAGGGTTTATAACACACATAACCCACTGATAGGATAATCAGGTAGGGTATGGGCATACCCATGGGCACAAAATCATATCCGTGCCCTACCCATGAATAATCGGGTAGGATTCGGGCACTGCCCATGGGCCCCTGCCCTACCCATGAATAATTAGATAGGGTTCGGGCACTGCACATGGCCCCCTGTCCTATCCATGCGGGTTGGGTACCTATAGGTAGCCGTGTCCATGGGTAAATTACCATCCTTATACCAATTATTTTCAAGCCGATGCATATACAGTTGGAGTGGGCACTACTAGGGAAAAGCCTAGCAGTAGCGCGGGTATTTGATGTATCAGTAGTGTGGGTACCCGCTGCGCTACTGATAAGGCGCTACAACTAACGTTTAGCAGTAGCGTTTGTTGACACGCGCTACTGCTATACCTACTTAGCAGTAGCGCTTCCCACACCAGCGCTACTGCTAAGTGTTTTAGCAGTGACGTTTTCCTGTCCAGCGCTACTACTATATTTTCTCATATCTTTTTTTGGCTGCGTATTTGCGATATTTTTGTATATGTTTTATACAGTGTTCTAATCATATCATAAACATGCAATATGTTCATCATATCATACACATAATAGTCTCATCATATCATCCAACACAAATCATGTCGTCACATCATAATCACGATATAGCTATACAAGTTACATGACATGTCTCACCATACATAATGTAGTACTTCTTGAGGCGTCGGTTCGTATCTCTATCTCTCTCGCACTAGCATGAACTGAAAGTGCTAGTTATCGACTAGAGGGGGGGGGGTGAATAGGCGATTTTTATGAACATATTCAAAACATGAGGGTTTCGAAGACAAACAGTAGAAATGAACCTATTGATATGCAGCAGAAGATAGACTACACTAGACAAGCCATAGTCAAGTAAGCAAAGAAGTGAAAGCACGAAGACTATTAGCAGCTAGGTAGTAATGATCAGGATGGAAGATAGTATGAAGCCAAACAACAACAATCTTCACATACTGAAGCCAATCAGATCATGCAAGCAGGCAATGACCTCATGAAGACAAACTGTAAATAAAGGGAGGTAAGAGATAGAACTAGTAGCTTGGTGAGGACAAGGGTTTGTTGGGCCAGTTCCAGTTGTTGTGACAACTGTACATCTGGTTAGGGAGGTCGAGATTCAACTCAGAAGACCGCGTCTTCACCTTATTCCCCTTGAGCTAAGGACACACAGTCCTCGCCCAATCACTCAGGTAAGTCTTCAAGGTAGACTTCCAAACCTTCACAGACTTCGTTCACCTGGAATCCACAATGTCTCTTGGATGCTCAGAACGCGACGCCTAACCGGCTGGAGGATTCACAGTCCTCAAGTGTAGTAAGTCTTCAGATCACGCGAACAGAAAGACTTCAGTGATGCCTAACACTCTTTGGCTTTGAGTGTTTAGGGCTTTGTCCATGCAAGGATCTCTCTCTCAAATGCTTCGAGGTGGGTTGCTCTCAAACAACAAAAACCGAGCACTAACTCTAAGTAGCCACCAATTTATGGTGTAGGGGGTGGGCTATTTATAGCCAGGAGGCAACCCGACCTGATTTGTCCGAAATGACCCTGGGTCACTAAGGAACTGATACGTGTCCAACGGTCAAATTTCAAACACACGCGGCAGCTTGACTTGGGCTACAAGTAAAGCTGACTCATCCAGCTCTGGATAAGATTTGCTCTCATTGTTTTTGTTCGAAGACATAGGATTTGGTTGAGCATCACTTCAGTCACTCTGACTTTGTTCACTTGGACCCCACTTAACAGTACGGTGGTTCCTATGACTCAACAAAGAAGAAAAGGAAACTACGAAACAACTATGTCTTCGCAATCCATAGTCTTCATACGATGTCTTCTCATGTCATAGTCTTCAATGTGAATCTCTTCACAGACCACCATTGTCTTTAGTGTCTTCACACATTTTTAGGGGTCATCTCTGGTAGGTAAACCGAATCAATGAGGGACTACTACCTGTGTTATCCTGCAATTCTAACAAACACATTAGTCCCTCAACCAAGTTTGTCGTCAATACTCCAAAACCAACTAGGGTGACACTAGATGCACTTACAATCTCCCCCTTTTTGGTGATTGATGACAAACTGGTTGAAGTTTTCAACGGGGATAAAAGTATGTGAAAGTTTAAGGATTAAGGCATTGTCTTCATAAGTAGCAAAAGGCTCCCCTGAAGATGTGCATATAAGTAGTTTGCTCTTGAATGCAAATGCACATGGCAGGTTTTACTTTGGAGATCCTCTTCAACCTATGAAGACAATTCATCATGCATATAAAGATGTAGTGAAGATAATGACATGCATAATGAAAAATGTACGTCTGCTGAATGACTTCATGCGGAATTTATCATCGCATCATAGAGTAGCAGAAAACATAGCAGATGACCATCAAGTTTAAGTGTTACAACCCAAAGAACCAAATGTATCAAAAACGAGAGTTGTAACCACTTGGCAAAAATATAGCAACCACCCATATGGATCCGCTTGAAGACTATCAACTCATATGCTTCTCCCCCTTTTGTCAGTAAGGACCAAAAAGGTTTGAAGACATAGAGCATCTACTCGTTCCCAACAGGAGTAGAAGAAGGCGCAGGGTCGACGTTGGAGTTTGGTGGTGCAGAGGGGCCTGGTGCAGTGTCGAGACGCAATGAAGCCATGGTTGGTGAAGTGGCATCATTTTCTTCATCGACGACTCTCGCAATAACAATTGCAGCCGAAGATGAGTACTCAGTGTCTTCTATGGAAGGAGTCCGACGCCAGCTTGCATTCTGGGGAGGCCTGGAATCAAATTTGAAATCCTCAGTGAAGCCATCTTCGCGAAGATCATCTTCAGGACATAGCAGGGTGAGGCTCTTCCAGGAGCGCCGACAGGCTTCATGAGCTACGAAGGAGTTCTTGGTGGAAAGATTGCAAATGCGATTGACATCCACCAAGATGCTCTACATCTGACACTTCAGCCAGTCATGGTGCCTATCTTGTTTTTGATGTAAGGCCACAAGAAGCTCTTAGTCATTGAGTACACAAGATCACTTCCAAGGCCTTTGAGAAATGATGCTTTCAGTGGCTTCAATGTTTGCACAATGAGGTGCACGCATATTTCCAGCCAGAGGATAGACACGAGTTGCAGCAAGAACACCCTCCATTGGTTGCGAGAAGCTTTGGTGATCAGCATTACGAAGATAAAGTGGCTCCTTGGCAGGCTCGAGGTAGATGGCTTCAACTGATAGATCAACCTGAGGCAACAAGACAAGATGGCTGCGCGTTGAGGGCTGATAGTCGACAGAAGAGTGAAGCTTAATTAAGCACATCACCCATGGAACATAAAACTTCAAGGCAAACAGATCAATTCCAGATGCAGCAAGCTGTCTGATGAAGAAATCCTGGGAATTGAATCTGATGCCATTGACAATACAGAATACCAAAGTCTTCATAGCTCCTTCAAGTTTGGCCTCAGCCGAATATCCCTTGATGGGCCAGAGAGTACGCCTCAGAATATGATAGACTATGTGGGGCGGGTACTTAAGGTCCTTGATGAAGAATTCCTTGGGATAATCAGCATCTTGAGGCAATGGCTTCATCATGCTGAGCATCTCGCTCATATTGGGTTCAGGCCTCTAGAAGATGCTTTGCAGTTCTTCACGATGATGCTGACAACCAGCCTCATTGAATTCGCCTGGAGTGGGCAGGGATGTAAGCTCAATGATGTCTTGAGCTTTGGCTTCATGGTGCACATCGCCTGACATCCACTCAAGGACCCATGTCTTCGGATCCCTGTTGTAGCCGCGGATATGAATAGTGGAAAAGAATTGCAACAATAGTTCTTCATTCCAGTGCTCCTTGTCAGTGAAAAAGGGCAGAAGACCAACCTCCCTGAAACAGTCAAGGGCTTCTTCCAGGCAGGGCAGACCAGCAATGGCTTCACAATCTAGACGCATATGAGGAAAGATTCACTCCTGATTGTATAAGACACATGAATAATAACTGCGCTGCTGATAGCTCCATAAGCGATCCGATGAGATCTTTGGCTTCGAGTAGGGGTTATTGGCGCTATCGAGGAAGGTGTTGTGTGCCCTGAAGCTATTCACGTTGAACGATCCTAGTGATGTTGCGACACCTGGAAACCTTGGCAGTCTGGGCTTTGGCTTCTGGACCTGAGGCCTTCGCTCCACATGGTAATCATATTGTGGTGCGGGAGCTATGGCAGGAACCAGATCAGGCCATCGGACAGTGACAAGTTGGCCGCGAGCATATGCCTGCTCAATAGTGCGAGGCCTTGGGGTTGAAACAGTAGCTTCAGCATGGACTGTGGCTTCAGGTTGCACATTGGCTTCAGGCACAACATTAGCTTCAAGCGCCACATTATCTTCAGCCATGACAACATCATTGGCGTCAGCAGTGTTGTTTGTGGCAGCCTCAATGTTTACAACCTCTGCTTCAGTAGCAGGAGGGTCGGGCATAGTCACATTCTCCTCGAGAACGACTTCTTCAGTGGTAGGGGGTGTGGCAACTCTTTCTTATTCTTGTATTGGTTCTTGATTTTCTTCGGCTGATGCAACCGGAATGTCTTCAACAACTTTAGCTTCATACTCGGAGACATTCGCAGTAGGAGTGGCTTCAGGAAACACTTGGCGTGTTATTGAGCTTTGTTGCACTTCTCCTTCTGGAATGCTCGACATGGTGACTGAAGGAAATATGCCCTAGAGGCAATAATAAAGTTATTATTTATTTCCTTATTTCATGATAAATATTTATTATTCATGCTAGAATTGTATTAACCGGAAACATAATACATGTGTGAATACATAGACAAACATAGTGTCACTAGTATGCCTCTACTTGACTAGCTCGTTAATCAAAGATGGTTAAGTTTCCTAACCATAGACATGAGTTGTCATTTGATTAACGGGATCACATCATTAGGAGAATGATGTGACTGACTTGACCCATTCTGTTAGCTTAGCACTTGATTGTTTAGTATGTTGCTATTGCTTTCTTCATGACTTATACATGTTCCTATGACTATGAGATTATGCAACTCCCGTTTACCGGAGGAACACTTTGTGTGCTACCAAACATCACAACATAAGTGAGTGATTATAAAGGTGCTCTACAGGTGTCTCCGAAGGTACTTGTTGAGTTGGCGTATTTCGAGATTAGGATTTCTCACTCCGATTGTCGGAGAGGTATCTCTGGGCCAACTCGATAATGCACATCACTATAAGCCTTGCAAGCATTGTAACTAATGATTTAGTTGCGGGATGATGTATTACGGAACGAGTAAAGAGACTTGCCCGTAACGAGATTGAACTAGGTATTGAGATACCGACGATTGAATCTCGGGCAAGTAACATACCGATGACAAGGGGAACAACTTATGTTGTTATGCGGTTCGACCGATAAAGATCTTCGTAGAATATGTAGGAGCTGTAAGTGCATCTAGTGCCACCCCTAGTTGGTTTTGGAGTATTGACGACAAACCTGGTTGAGGGACTAATGTGTTTGTGAGAATTGCAGGATAACACAGGTAGAAGTCCCTCATTGATTCGGTTTTCCTACCAGAGATGATCCCTAAAAATGAATGAAGACATTGAAGTCAAAGGTGGTATGTGAAGACATTCACACTGAAGACTATGACAAGAGAAGACATTGCATGAAGACTATGGAGCGCGAAGACTTAGTTGTTTCGTCGTTCTTTTTTCTTCTTTGTTGAGTCATAGGAACCACCATACTGTTAAGTGGGGTCCAAGAGAACCAGTCAAAATGACTGAAGTGATGCTTAACCAAAATCCTATGTCTTCGAGTGAAGACTATGAGAGCAAATCTTGTCCAGAGTTGGATAAGTCATCTTTGCTTGTAGCCCAAGTAAAGTTGCCGTGTGTGTTTGAAATCTGACCGTTGGAACACGTGTCAGTTCCTTAATGACCCAGGATCATTTTGGACAAACCATGTCGGGTTGCCTAGTGGCTATAAATAACCCACCCACTACAACCATAAACGGTTGGCTGCTCAGAGTTAGAGTACGGCTTTTGTCGTTTGAGAGCAACCCATCTCGAAGCCTTTGAGAGAGAATTCCTTGCGAGGATAAAGCCCTAAACACCCAGAGCCAAAGAGTGTTAGGCATCACTTAAGTCTTCCTATCTGTGTGATCTGAAGACTTATTACACTTGAGGACTGTGAATCTTCCAGCCCGTTAGTGTAAGTGCATCTAGTGCCACCCCTAGTTGGTTTTGGAGTATTGACGACAAACCTAGTTGAGGGACTAATGTGTTTGTGAGAATTGCAGGATAACACAGGTAGAAGCCCCTCATTGATTCGGTTTTCCCACCAGAGATGACCCCTAAAAATGTAAGAAGACATTGAAGACAAAGGTGGTATGTGAAGACATTCACATTGAAGACTATGACAAGAGAAGACATCGCATGAAGACTATGGAGCGCGAAGACTTAGTTCTTTCCTCGTTCTTTTTCTCCTTTGTTGAGTCATAGGAACCACCGTACTATTAAGTGGGGTCCAAGAGAACCAGTCAGAAGGACTGAAGTGATGCTTAACCAAAATCATATGTCTTCGAGTGAAGACTATGAGAGCAAATCTTGTCCAAAGTTGGATAAGTCAGCTTTGCTTGTAGCCCAAGTAAAGTTGCCGTGTGTGTTTGAAATCTGACCGTTGTAACACGTGTCAGTTCCTTAGTGACCCAGGGTCATTTCGGACAAATCAGGTCGGGTTGCCTAGTGGCTATAAATAGCCCACCCCCTACAACCATAAACGGTTGGCTGCTCAGAGTTAGAGTACGGCTTTTGTCGTTTGAGAGCAACCCACCTCGAAGCCTTCGAGAGATAATTCCTTGCGAGGATAAAGCCCTAAACACCCAGAGCCAAAGAGTGTTAGGCATCACTTAAGTCTTCCTGTCTGTGTGATCTGAAGACTTATTACACTTGAGGACTGTGAATCCTCCAGCCGGTTAGGCGTCGCGTTCTGAGCATCCAAGAGTCATTGTGGATCGCCGATGAACGAAGTCTGTGAAGGTTTGGAAGTCTACCTTGTAGACTTACGAGAGTGATTGGGAGAGGACTGGGTGTCCTTAGCTCAAGGGGAATAAGGTGAAGACGATGTCTTCTGAGTTGAATCTCAGCCTCCCCAACCAGACGTACAGTTGTCACAGCAACTGGAACTGGTCCAACAAATCATTTTCTTCAATGAGTCACTGGTTTCATCCTTCCCTTCCCTTTGCTTACTGTTGGTCCTTGTGAAGTCATTGTATGATTGCATTATCTTTTGTCTTCACTGAGTGACTACTTGTTCTGATTGGCTTCACAATATCTTCCTACCTGATCTTACTACCTAGCTGCTATTAGTCATTATGCTTTCACTTCATTGAATACTTGACTATGGTTTGCCTAGTGTAGTCTACCTTCCGCTGCATGGTAATAGGTTTATTTCTATCGTTTGTCTTCGAAACTTCCATGTTTTGAAGACTTTCATAAAAATCGCCTATTCATCCCCCTCTAGTCGATCACTAGCACTTTCAATTGGTATCAGAGCAAGGTACTCCCTTGTTCTATGTGATTCGGTTTAACCACCTGGAGTTTTAGCTATGTCGACTGCAGGGATAATTAAGGTCTCCGCTGCTTGCCCCGTCTTCGATGGAACTAAATATCCCTACTGAAAGAATAAGATGCGCATGCATCTTGAAGCCATTGATGTCGACCTATGGTATGTCATCAAGAATGGCGTTCCCAAGGCTGGTGAAGGTGTTACCGCTGCTGATGTTAAGAAGTTCGTTCAACTGGACTCCACTGCCAAGAACATCATCTGTGGTCATCTGACCAAAGGACAGTATGGCCGCGTGAGTGCTTTGGAAACATCTAAGCTAGTCTTGGACTGGCTCTCCAAGGTCAATGAAGGCGTCTCAACCCAGAAAGATTAGAGAATCAGTGTCCTTCGCA
The DNA here is from genome assembly GCF_018294505.1 of Triticum aestivum. NCBI lineage: Eukaryota > Viridiplantae > Streptophyta > Magnoliopsida > Poales > Poaceae > Triticum > Triticum aestivum. Next base: position 81,242,723 of record NC_057797.1, read on the forward strand.
ACCTCTTCAACCGCTTCAAGAGAAATGACAATGAGAACGTCCAGCTCACGTTTGATAGACTCACTGACATCACTAATGAGCTTCAAGCTCTCGGCGCCACTGAGATCACCAAGCATGAAGTTGTCAAGACACTCCTGAGATCACTTGACAGCTCGTTTGACACCCTAGCCCTGATGATTCAAGAACGTCCTGATTTCAAGACACTCGATCCGTCTGACATACTTGAGAGGCTCAACACACATGAGTTTCAGCTTTTTGAGAAAAGAGACATCTACGGTCCCAACTATGGGCGAACTCGTGCCTTGAAGGCAAAAGCTGTCTCCTCATCTGAAGAAGAATCTGACAGCAGTTCTGATGATCCTGAAGACATTGGAAAGGAGCTTGCTATGCTTGTGAAGAAGTTCGAAAAATTCACCAAGAATAAAGGCTTCAGAAAGTCTTCACGATCAAGCTCAAGAAATGATGAAGGTTCTACTCATGACTACAAGAAGAGAACATGCCACAAGTGCAAGAAACCTGGCCACTACATCTCTGAGTGTCCGCAGTGGGACAATGAGAACAACAAGAAGAAGAAGAGCAAGGAATATGACTCTGACGACAAGAAGAAGAAGAAATACTCAAAGTCTTCTTCCAAGTCTTCCTCAAAGTCTTCATCACACAAGAAGAGCTCATCTGGCAAGGCACGTGCGTTTGTTGGCAAGGAAATGGATTCAGAGGAGGAGTCCGCTTCTAAGGAGGTGGAGGTGGAGTCTGAGGAGTCTGATTCTGGCGTTGCGAGTCTGGCTACATCATACATTGCCAACTTCATCTTCAACACTGAAGACAATGACTTCATCACCGACACCGATGCAAATGACAAGGACTACTCTGCTCCTACCTACTGCTTCATGGCACGCGGTGCCAAGGTAAACACACGCACTGCTCACTATCAAACTTCTAGTGAAGATGACTCTGATTGTGGTTCCAAACCCAGCTACAAAACACTTGCTAAAATTGCAACTGAACAACAGAAAGCTATGGAACATATTCAAAAAAATTTAGACAAAAGCGATGATCTGTTAGACGCTGAAATGACTCGATCTCAGTCCTTAATTGAAGACATAAAAAATCTTTACGTTAAGTATGAGGAACTTGAAAGTCGTCATGAAACGCTCTCAACAACTCATGAAAAGCTTTCCTATGATTATCTTCAAAGGAAGCGAGATCTTGAGAAATTGAGAGTGGCTCATGAAGATCTTCAAAAGGAAAACGAGTCACTTCGCGCCGAACAGATCTGTTCCGCTCAAGAAGGATTTGAACCACCATGTCTTAAATGCATTGAGCGTGAAAACGCTACTTCTGTTGCTGTGTGTTCTACTGCTGCTACTGTTGCAATATCTTCAACTGTTGATGTGGTAACTAACCCCTCTGCTGAGGATACCACTGCTATTGCTGATGAGAATGCTAGGTTGAAGACATTGCTTGAAACAGGGATGTACAAAAGTATCAAAGGGCATCAGACACTATGTGATGTCCTCAAAAGGCAGATCCTGAACCGAAACCCTAGGAAAGAGGGTGTTGGGTTCGAAAGGAAAATGAATGCTGATGGCTCTTACTGGAAACCTGAGCAGTACCCCAAAACCACATGGGTTGCTGCAAAGGAACCTTCAGCGGATCCATCCACCCTATCTGGCTTCACTTGTGCTAATCCCATTGTTATTGATGAATCCTTTGATGCAAACTATAAACTGTTTAAGAATCAGAATGGTGAAGTGTTTGCCAGGTATAATGGTACTAACTGCAGGAATGGACCGCCTATGAAGAAGATCTGGGTGCCGAAAAGGTGTTTGGTGAATCTTCCTGTGAATGTCATCATGACACCACAGGTGAAGAAGACAAACCCCAGACCACAGGCTTCATACGGTCCAAAGGCTTCATACAGATAGAGGACTCACCTGAGTCGCACTAACGCAAATGTTTTGCAGGGAAACCATACTCAGGCCTATGAATATGAGCGCGTTTCAATTAACCGCAATGTTCATAAGACCAAGAACTATTCTGCTTATTCTTATGAGTACTATTGTCCACCTGCAAGACTTTTTGCTAGGGCTCCAAAGCCAAAGTTCTCAGATGCTGCACTTAGACTCATTGCTTCAAAGCCACCCTTGAAGATGTGGGTGGCTAAGAAAGCTTAACTCTCTTTTGCAGGGAAAGGTCTCCAACCGAAAACCAAAATCGTCTGATGCTATTTCTGGGGACCTTAAACATCTTGTAGGGCGCATGATCAAATGCCCAAATGGTCTTATTATGTACTTTGTTCCTGAATCGCTTGCTACTCGCCCTATCAGTCCAAATATCGATCTAAGCTTTCATAATCCACTGGTTCGTCAAATGTTTTTGCTTCACAATTCTCTTTGTGAAGCCTATCCCCCTAAATGCACTGTAGGGTACGACACTAGCTGCTTCAGAATGGATTATTGATAGTGGGCGTACCAATCACATGACTGGCAAGCGAAGCCTTCTTATGGACTCAACACTACGTCCATCTGACAAAAGTCACATCACATTTGCTGAAACTGGTAAAAGCAAGGTATTGGGTCTAGGTAGAGTTGCAATCTCAAAGGATCAACACATGGATAAAGTCATGCTTGTTGAATCCCTTGGTTTCAACTTAATGTCTGTTTCAATGCTTTGCGATTTAAACATGATTGTGATGTTTGGAAAATATCGTTGCCTTGTACTAATGGAATCTGACAAGTCTATAGTGTTTGAAGGGTATCGGAAAGATGATTTATACATGGTAGATTTCTCAGCAGGACCACAACTTGCCGTATGTCTTCTAGCAAAAGCTTCTGAATGTTGGCTCTGGCATCGGAGGCTAGGACATGCTGGCATGAGGAACCTCCACACCCTTGCAAGGAAGAAGCATGTCATAGGCATCGAGGGCGTCAAGTTCAAGAAGGATCACTTATGCGGTGCTTGTGAAGCAGGAAAGATGACGAGGGCCAAGCATCCCTCGAAGACAATCATGACAATGACTCAACCCTTTGAACTTCTCCACATGGATCTTTTCGGTCCCACTCATTACTCAACTCTTACTACTACTGCATGTCTCTATGGCTTTGTCATTGTTGATGATTATTCAAGATATACTTGGGTGCATATAATCCTCTACAAGACTGAAGTGCAGAATGTCTTCAGACGCTTCGCCAATCGAGCCATGAACAACTATGGCGTCAAGATCAAGCACATCAGAAGTGATAACGACACTGAATTCAAGAACACTGGTCTAGACACTTATCTTGATACTTTGGGCATTACACATGAATTCTCAGCTCCGTACACACCACAGCAGAATGGCGTTGTGGAACGCAAGAACAAAACACTTATTGAGATGGGCCGGACGATGCTTGATGAATACAAGACTCCAAGAAAGTTCTGGCCTGAAGCCATTGATACTGCATGCCATATCATCAACCGTGTTTATCTTTACAAACTTCTCAACAAGACATCCTATGAGCTCCTTACTGGCAAGAAGCCAAATGTCAGTTACTTCAGAGTATTTGGTGCTAGGTGCTGGATCAAGGATCCACATCACACTTAAAAATTTGCACCAAAAGCACATGAAGGTTTTATGCCTGGATATGGAAAGGATTCACACTCCTACAGAGTCTTCAACCTTTTTCACTATAAAGTGGTTGAAACAGTGGATGTGCGGTTCGATGAGACTAACGGCTCACAAAGAGAGCACCTGCCAAACGTGCTAGATGAAGTTCCATCCAGTGAATCAATCGAACCTATGGGAACTGGAGAAATCATACCATCTGAATCTCAGCCTGAAGAGGAACTTATCATCTCCGCACCTGATCAAATAGAAGACAATGCTCAGCCTGAAGACAATCCTTCTAACGATGACAATGATCAGCAAGAGCAAAATCTTCATCCTGTACATCCTCATGTTGCAAATGAAGTACAGATTGAGAGAATAATTGATAGCATCAATGCACCAGGTCCACTCACTCGTTCAAGGGCAACACAGCTAGCAAATTTCTGTGGGCACTTTGCATTTGTCTCAATATCTGCACCCAAGAAAGTTGAAGAAGCCTTCTTGGAACCTGAATGGATTCAAGCTATGCAAGAAGAGCTTCAACAGTTTGAGCTGAATACTGTATGGGAACTGGTTAAGTGTCCTGATCCCCGCAAGCACAATATAATAGGCACCAAATGGATATATCGCAACAAGCAGGATGAGCATGGTCAAGTTGTTAGAAACAAAGCTCGTCTCGTTGCTCAAGGGTACACTCAAGTTGAAGGGATTGACTTCGATGAAACCTTTGCTCCTGTGGCCAGACTTGAAGCCATACGCATACTGCTGGCCTATGCAAATCATCATAACATTCTTTTGTATCAAATGGATGTGAAGAGCACTTTTCTCAATGGCAAGATTGACGAAGAAGTGTATGTTGCACAACCGCCTGGCTTTGAAGATCCAAAACATCCTGACATGGTGTACAAGCTCAACAAGGCACTGTATGGCCTCAAACAAGCCCCTCGGGCTTGGTATGACACACTCAAATACTTCCTGAAGAGCAAAGGCTTCAAACCTGGTTCCCTCGACCCCACTCTCTTCACGAAGACATATGATGGTGAACTGTTTGTGTGCCAAATATATGTGGATGACATTATCTTCGGCTGCACCAATCATAAAAACACACACGAGTTTGGATATATGATGCAAGAGCAATATCTGATGTCTATGATGGGTGAGCTGAAGTTCTTCCTTGGTCTTCAAATACGTCAGCAACGCAACGACATCTTCATATCTCAAGAGAAGTACCTCAAAGATTGCCTGAAGAAATTTGGGATGCAAGACTGCAAAGGCTTCACGACGCCAATGCCAGCCAAACATCATCTGGGTCCCGACGACAATGGTAAAGAGTTCGATCAAAAGGTATATCGCTCCATGATTGGTTCCTTGCTTTATTTATGTGCATCTAGGCTAGATATCATGCTTAGTGTTTGCATGTGTGCTCGATTCCAAGCGGCACCAAAGGAATCGCATCACTTAGCTGTGAAGCGAATTCTCAGATATTTGGCTCACACCCCAACACTAGGATTATGGTATCCAAAGGGCTCAGAGTTTGATCTGGTTGGATTCTCGGATGCTGATTATGCTGGTGACAAGGTGGATCGCAAGTCTACATTAGGCACATGTCATTTTCTGGGACGATCACTTGTATGTTGGTCTTCAAAGAAGCAGAACTGTGTATCTCTCTCCACTGCTGAATCTGAATACATTGCTGATGGATCTTGCTGCGCTCAGCTTCTGTGGATGAAGCAAACACTCAAATATTATGGCATTCATCTGAAGCAAGTGCCACTCTACTGCGACAATGAAAGCGCCATCAAGATTGCCAACAACCCAGTTCAGCACTCGAAGACAAAGCACATTGAAATTCGTCATCACTTTCTCAGAGATCATGTTGTGAAGGAAGATATTGATATCATACACGTAAACACTGAAGAGCAATTGGTAGATATCTTCACCAAGCCCTTGGATGAGAAGAGGTTTTGCAAGTTACGGTGTGAGCTAAATATCTTGGAATCCTCAAATGTCCTGTGATCAGGCACACATCCTAACACTTATGCATATTGATGACTTAGATGTGCAACACACGAAGTAAAGTATATCTTCAATCAATGAAGACTTACATTCTAAGTGTGAATACATTAATGTGGAATTTGACATCGGAGCGCCACGATAATTATGCGCCGTGTCTGAGTCCAATACTTCCTATACGGTGGGTAACGCCACCACCAAAATTTTCTGTTTGAAGTGTTTTGCTCTTGGCATTACATTTGGTATGTCTTCACATTTGGTTTGGCTTCAATCTCAACTTGCCTTCATGATTATCTTCACTATGTTGATTTGATTGTCTGTATAATCTATATATATATATATATATATATATATATATATATATACTAGTGTTCTGTCCTCTACAGCATTCACTTATAGCTATGTCTTCTTGTTGAATCTTTTGAACTAAGTGAATGTGATCGGACCCTAACCTCTCTGTGCTTTCTATCTCAAACTCTATCTCTCCAAATCATATGCATTCTATTGAAACTTTCGAATATCTTCTCTGCATCCTTGTCAGCAGAAGATACAGAGACAAACTTTTCAATGCTAATTCCTTCACCTGAAACCCGGAGAAGTGGGAACGACCACCTGACAATCTAGGCATGCGTGGGAACGTGGAACAACCTTCGATATGTTGCATGATGGCCACGTGTTCTTCAGATGTGAATCGCCAGGGGCACCTGTGTAATAACACTGTGCCGTACCTGTCTCTATAAATACATGCCTCACCACAGTCATTATCCTTTCTTCCACTCTCGCATAAACCCTAGCGCCACCGCTCGCTCTCGACGACGCCGACGACGAAGCGCTTAGTTGCCACGACCTCACCGACGCCGTCTTCACGCCGGCCGCGGACATCGTCTTCTCCGCCGTCACCGTAGGTGTCCTCCGTCGCCAAGTTAGGGCACGGACGATCGATCTGCTCGGCCTCCTCTCCCACTCTGTCTAGCAGTTCTTCATGTGGTAAATAAAACTTCCTTTTTACGGCCCCCTTGATTCTATAGATCCATCACCTTCTACCACAAGCAGTTTCTGTTCACACAAGTTGGATCTAATTCATACTGCATCTCATAATATGCCTAGTATGTTCACTTATGCTTCACAAAGTAGTTAGATTCCTCACTTGTACTTATTCATGGATTCGTACAAATCTGGAACCAACTCCCTATCTATGAGTGAATGTCTTCGCACTATGAGGTCAATGTCTTGTAAACTGATTTATCTTCAAAATCTTCTGAGAATGCATATGACCTCTTCCCCTTCCTTCGCACCTTAATGCTGTCATAGGTGCATGTCCGTGGGAGAATCCCTTGGTTCTCATAGTCTGCATTCATTTGCAGAATTATTACAGCATCATATAAATTCTCCCGAAGCCAGTTCCTGTTTGACCAGCAAGCGGAAGCCTTTGAAACCTTTGAACGTGTTGAAGCCATTCAGTTTGAAGATCATGGCTACAGAGAAATCAGCAAGGAAGGGTGGCCGACAGCGTCGAGGGGGAACATCAAGAGATCTGCCTGATGACCTCTCAGAGCTGTACAAGATAGACCCACAAGAGGATTACAATCAGCGCAAGACACGAATCCAATGGATTCAAAGGTACTGGGCTGAGCAATTGTCAGCGTTCTGGGAATGGGGGTCCCCAGACTTGCCTGCCTGCGGCCTGCGGCGTGGCTCAAAGGGGGCCCAGCACGGCCCATCTTCATCAACACAAGACTCAAGACCCTCGCAAGGGGCTAAGCCTCGCGAGGCGGACGACATGGAGCTTCCTCAGGCATGGCCTCGTCAGGCTGGCTCGCGAGAAGGCAGAGAGATCAAGGCGGGGTACCAAGCGAGGTGCCCGTGACGCAAGCCATGACGACTCAGGGCGCTAGGCGGGTGCCAGCCCGCGCAGCGTCCTCCTTTCCTCTTTGGTGCAAAGGGGGCAAGCGCAGCCGCGGAGTACTGAGGCATCAGGCAAAGGTTGCCATTTCGGTGCAACGAGACCAAGATCAGGAGGACTACGAGATGGAGGTCACCGTGGAGCCCAAGACGGCGTCATCACTAGAGCTTTGCGCAGGCGAAGACTGCTTTTGTCAGGATAGTTGATACTTGTTGTCCCCCTTCAAATTAGCCCGCCATTGTTGGCTCCCTTCCCGCTTGATATTTGGGAAGAGGACTAGGGCCTCTATAAATAGGACCAGCCACCCACAAAGCAAGGGGGTTGGAAAAAAGAGTAAGAGTAAGGCAGTGAGTGAGTGAGATAGAGAGAGAGAAAGGTGGCTGAACTCCTCCGAGCAGTTCATCGCCCCAGCCAAGAACAGACCCTCGCGAGACTGTTCTTCCTTGTATCGTTCATCATCATCAGCCCCAAGAGGCAATCCACCCACCACACACTGGAGTAGGGTTCTACACCACAACGGTGGCCCGAACCAGTATAAACCTTGTGTCTCTTGTGCGGTTCTTTCAGTAGTCTAGATCTTTGCGAGACGGAGAGGTAGAAGACGTAATCTCCGTGCGCACCCCAGTGTTTGAACCTTAAGGGTCTGCCGGAACCCGAAATCCGACATTTGGCGCGCCAGGTAGGGGTGCGCCGGAATTCGTCTTCCACCGCTCCGTTCTCCTCCGACCGTCGCATCCATGTCCGACGCCCATCGGGCCCGCGCCGAGCGCCGGGCCGCCATCGCTTCCCGCATCGCCCAGACGGCGCCCGTCAGCGGACGTCCTCGTCATTCCCCGTCACCCGCCATCAACGCCGCCACCGGCCCGACGAGGGGCGAGCAGCAAGCGCCGTCTCAGCATCCATCCGTGCGGCAAGACGGCCGCACCGCTACTCCATCGCTCACACCAGATGGTTCTTCGTCCCGCGCGCTGCGTGCACCCTTGGAGGCTCGAGCTGCGCTCATCGCAGCAAACGAGCTCCTGCGCCACCGTCCCATCAGCGACGTCTACGAAGAGTGGCTCGACCGTGTCGCCGAGCTCGTCTGCGCCGCAGGGGGCTCTCCTGCGCCGTCCCATCGCACTACACCAACATCCCCGGTCGTCGCGGCCCTCCTGGGCGGCTCGCAGGCGCTGCCCACAAGTCACCACGTCAAGCCATTCATCCGCCGGGTCAGCGCCGCTTCCACGCGGCAGGGGGCTCCCCCGGATCGGACGGCGCCCAAGACCGGCCTGACCTTCAATTCGGAGGACCACCCCTCCAACTCGGCCTGCTCGGGCGTGCTCCCCATGTTGTGCACCCCCACCATCTGCCAGGTGGCTGTCACCAGAACCCTCATTGATGGCGGCATGGGCCTCAGCGTGCTCTCGGTCGAAGCCTTCAACCTCCTCCGCATACCCCTAGAACGGCTGCAACCCAGCCGGCCCTTCTCAGGCGTCGGGGGCAAGTCGTCCAGTTCCTTGGGGCAGATCCGGCTCCCAGTGACCTTCGGCACCTACGACAACTTCCGCACGGAGCTGGTTGACTTCAACATCGCCCCCATCGGCCTCCCCTACAATGCCATCCTTGGCTACCCAGCGCTGGCCCAATTCATGGCCGCGACGCACCCGGCGTATAACCTCATGAAGATGCCCGGGAGCAGCGGTGTCCTCACTGTGCACGGGGGCACCGGGGACGTGCTGCGGGCGCTCAAGCTCGCCTTCAAGACGGCGGCGTCGGCACAGCCCGCCGACTTGGAGACCCCCGGGCCCAAGGGGGCTGCACCCGCCAAGAAGAAGCAGTTGTTCACCCAAGACAAGGCAGAAACCAAGCAGATACCCGTCGATGAGGACGGGTCCACCAACGCCACTTTCACCATAGGCGCCCACCTCAAACCCGAGCAGGAGGAGGCCCTGGTTGGGTTCCTGCGCGCAAACAAGAAGGTATTCGTTTGGGAGCCGGACCAGTTGGCAGGGATCCCCAGGAGTGTAATCGAGCATCACCTCAACGTGTGCCCCAACGTGCGCCCTATGAAGCAGAAGGCCAGGCGGCAGTCCATAGAAAAGCAGGCCTTCATCGTCTAGGAGACCAGCAAATTAGAGGCCGCTGGGGTTATCCGCAAGGTCCGATACCCAGATTGGTTGGCCAACCCTGTCGTTGTGCCAAAGAAGGGAGGGAAGGAGCGTATGTGTGTCGACTTCACCAACCTCAACAAAGCATGCCCGCAAGATCCGTTCCCGCTCCCCCGCATTGACCAGATCATCGATTCCACTGCAGAATGCGACCTATTATGCTTCCTGGATGCCTTCTCTAGGTATCACTAGATCAAGATGGCGGTAGAAGACGTCGAGAAGACAGCCTTCCTAAGCCCGTTGGGGTATACTGCTACACGTGCATGCCATTCGGGCTGCATAATGCAGGGGCGACCTTTCAGCGGCTGATGCACATCACCTTGGGCCCGCAGCTCGAGAAGAATGTTGAAGCTTACGTTGATGACATTGTGGTAAAGTCTCGGGAGGCCGGGACCTTGATACAGGACTTGGAGGAAACCTTTGCGAGCCTCAACGCAGTGAACCTACGGCTCAACCCAGAGAAGTGTGTGTTCGGAGTCCCCTCGGGCAAGCTCTTGGGTTTCCTCGTGTCCCACCGAGGCATCGAGGCTAACCCAGAGAAGGTTAAGGCGGTGGAAGACATGAGCCCGCCAAAGACCCTCGGAGAAATGCAGAAGCTCACGGGGCGCGTGACCGTGCTAGGGCGCTTCATCTCCAAGTTGGGAGAACGAGCCCTGCCCTTCTTCCAGCTAATGAAGAAAAAGGGGCCCTTCGAGTGGACTGAAGAGGCCGACAAGGCGTTCCAGGATCTCAAGAGATACCTGACCAGCCCACCGGTCATGGTGGCACCGCGCCCTCAGGAGCCCCTGGTGCTTTACCTCGCCGCCACTCCCTACTCCGCCAGCGCAGCCTTGGTGGCAGTCAGAGAGGAGCGCCGAATCAAAACCACAGCAGCATCCCGGGACAAGGCAGAACAGGGATAAGGAAGGCCTACAGAAACCACCACCGCGGCTAAGGAGGATCAGCCGCCGCAGAGGGGCGCACCAGAGGCGGAAGAGGCCCCTCTTCCAGATGGCCAGTCTCAGGAGGCCTCATTGCCTCAAGAGGCGCCACGGTCTCCGGAAGGATCCACCAGCACTGACGCACTCCGCCTCGTTGAGCACCCAGTGTACTTTGTCAGCACAGTGCTGCGGGATGCAAGAGCACGGTACCCCATGCCTCAGAAACTCCTCCTCGCGCTACTGGTGGCTTCGCGCAAGCTGCGACACTATTTTCAGGGTCACCCCATCAAGGTCGTCTCGTCATACCCCATGGAGAGAGTGCTCAGGAGCCCTAATTCAGCTAGAAGGGTCGCTGAGTGGAACATAGAACTGCAAGCGTTTCAGCTTGAATTCAGCACGACCAGGGTCATCAAGGGAGCAGCGTTGGCGGATTTTGTGGCAGAATGGACGGAGGCGCCAGGCCTCAAGGCCGATGAGGATCGGTCCCTATCCCCGGGAAGCAAGGCGCCAGAAGGTTGGGTCATGTACTTTGATGGGGCGTTCTCTAGGCATGGCGCTGGAGCTGGGGTGGTGCTTATATCGCCCACACAGGACAAGCTCTATTACGACGTGCAACTCTGTTTCCAGCAAGGCAAAAAGGTCTCCAACAACATAGCGGATTATGAAGGTTTAATAGCAGGCTTGAAGGCCGCGGCCGCCCTGGGAGCGAAATGCCTCACCATCATGGGCGATTCGCAGCTCCTTGTCAATTTCTCCAACAAGGTGTACGAGCCGAAGGATGTGCACATGGAAGCCTACCTTGCAGAAGTCCGCAGGATGGAGAAGCAATTCTGGGGGTTGGAGTTGCGGCATGTGCCCCGTGGCACCAATCAGGAGGCTGACGATATTGCTAAACGCGCATCCAGACGGTTACCCCAGGAGCCTGGCGTTTTCGAGGAGCGGCTCTTCAAGCCCTCAGCTCTGCTGTCATTATCAAACACGGCTCAACCCTTGGAGGAGCTCCCCCAGCCACCTGCCTCAGGAGCTCCGACCTGTGGCCCGGCCTCAGGAGCGCGCCTGCTCCTGACGATGGAACCTCAGGAGGGATGTTGGATCACGGAGCTCCAGAGCTACTTAGCGCAAGGGACCTTGCCGGAGAAGGAGGAGGAAGCGGAGCGAGTGGCACGCCAGGCCACGGCATACTGCATCAGAGATGGAGAGCTCTACCGGAAGCGACCAAATGATGTATCCCTGCGCTGCATCTCCAGGGAGCAAGGGAAGGAACTATTGGAAGATATACACGGCGGAGACTGCGGATATCATTCATCATCGCGGACCCTCGTCGGCAAGGCGTTCCGCAGTGGGTTTTATTGGCCCACCGCGCTCAATGACGCCATGGAGCTAGGGAAAGCTTGTGAAGCCTGCCAGTTCCACGCCAAGCAGATCCATCAGCCAGCAGGAGGCTTGCAGACTATCCCCCTTTCGTGGCCATTCGCAGTCTGGGGGCTGGACATCTTGGGCCCGTTTCCTCGGGCGCCAGGGGGCTACCGCTACCTCTACATTGTCGTGGACAAATTCACCAAGTGGGCTGAAGTAGAGGCTGTCCACACCATTCCCACGGGTTCCGCGGTCAAGTTCATCAAGGGCATCGTAAGCCGGTTCAGGGTGCTGAATCGCATCATCACAGACAATGGTTCACAGTTCACCAGTAACCTCTTCAAAACATACTGTGCTAACCTTGGAACGCAGATATGCTACGCCTCAGTGGCGCACCCCCGAAGCAACGGCCAGGCCGAGCGAGCCAACGCGGAGGTCCTTAGGGGCCTCAAGACCAGGACGTTCAAGAAGAAGCTGGAGGCCTGTGGCAGAGGTTGGTATGACGAGCTTCAGTCGGTGCTGTGGTCCATCCGCACCACTGCGACCAAACCGACTGGAGAGACCCCGTTTTTCCTGGTCTACGGAGCGGAAGCGGTCCTCCCTCACGAGGTCAGACGTTGCTCCGCGCGGGTCCTGGCGTTCGACGAGGCGCAGCAGGACGCCATGCGGGGGATGGACCTCGTGCTGGGGGAGGAATGTTGCCGAGAAGCCGCGCTGCGAGCGGCGAGGTACCAGCAAGCGCTGCGGCGATATCACTGCCGCAACATCCGTCCCAGGACCCTTGAGGTAGGAGACCTCATGCTCAGGCGGGTTCTCTCCAGGGAGGGACTGCACAAGCTCTCTTCCATGTGGGAGGGCCCGTTCAAGGTTGTTCATGTTTCCAGGCCCGGCTCCGCGTGCTTGGAGACTCAGGAGGGAGTGCCCTTCCAGAATGCATGGAACATCCAGCACCTCCGGAGGTTCTACCCCTGAAAAGGCCCAGAGCCTGTGAAGCAAGGCGAGTGCCTGTGAAGCTATCGCGTTTTGGAAAAGGCCCAGAGCTTGTGAAGCAAGGCGAGCGCCTGTGAAGCTATCGCGTTTTGGGAAAGGCCCAGAGCCTGTGAAGCAAGGCGAGTGCCTGTGAAGCTATCGTGTTTTGGGAAAGGCCCAGAGCCTGTGAAGCAAGGCGAGTGCCTGTGAAGCTATCCGTTTTGGAAAAGGCCCAGAGCCTGTGAAGCAAGGCAAGCGCCTGTGAAGCTATCGCGTTTTGGAAAAGGCCCAGAGCCTGTGAAGCAAGGCGAGCGCCTGTGAAGCTATCGCATTTTGGAAAAGGCCCGGAGCCTGTGAAGCAAGGCGAGCGCCTGTGAAGCTATCGCGTTTTGGAAAAGGCCCGGAGCCTGTGAAGAAGGCCAATGCCTGTGAAGCTCGCCGCCCGTGACACTCTCACGTAATAATGAGTTGGGGTTGTACATGTCCCGGAGTCTCAGGAGCGCCGGCCTCAGGCCCTGGGGCTCCCTCCCACGCCCAGTGGCAGCACTTAGCTCCGCGCTAGTGAGAAGACGTCAAAGACTAGATTAGGTGCCGGACACGGCTTTTCATTTTCTTTTCGCGGTTGGCTTGTTCCTTCTCATTTGAAGTTTTATTGAAGTTGTTGCCGTCTTTGGCTTGCAGTTCTTCGGCTTTTCACTCTCCTGCCTCGATTTCTCTTGCACAAGGCCTCGCGAGGGGGGCAGCTGAGCGCCCTCGCGAGCGTTCCTATCCTAGTCATTCAAAGAGTTCGCGACCTGGGCCCCTTACAGGAGCACCCCTCCAGTCTGTGCCCCACGGGCACCACGACACAAACAAAGGGCCTGGGTCGGTCGCCCCCCACGGCCGGGGTCGGGAACTATCCACGCTCGGGCACATAGCCGAAAGGAACGGTAACGAAAGCAAAACGATGATTAACAACAATAACCCAAACACGCCCCCGCGGGGCTCCACACTATTGTCTTTGTTACACAGGAAAAAGGGAAAAGGCAGAACAAATCCGGCGCGGCTTGCCTCACACCGGCCCGCGGGGAAGGCCCGAGCTGCCTCTGGGGCTCAGGCAGACTCCCTCTCGCGCTCCACCAGGGCGCGGCGGCGTGCGGACACGTTGCCACCCCCCGAGCAGATACGACGGTGTGGAGGCTGATCACGGCCACCGCTGGAGGATTCGCCGCCTGAAGAAGAACCGGAGAAGCTTAAGGAACCCCGAACGCCGCCAGCCGCGCGAGCGCTGCTCCCTCCATCATCACCGGAGCTGGGTTCCCAGCCGCGGTCGTCACCCTCGGGGCAACACCCTGCGCGGTGACCATCTTCCCCAAACACCCTCACATAGAGGGTGGCGTTGCCGTCGAACTTGAAGTGTAGGCTGCACTGACGGCTCAGGACACGCGCACGGGCAAACGTCTGCCAACCGTGGGCCAGGGACAGGCTCCTGGCCGCGGAGACCTCCAGGGAGACCCATGAGGCCCGGCTGCAGCAGCCGTCGGCCTAGAGCCAGAGGCCGCTCGGGAGCTCGCCAAGGAGGAAGCAAGGAAGCGGGAGCCGGGTGCTAGCCGCCTCCGCTGACCACACGACGAACTCCGGCAGCACTTCAGCAGCACGAACACGCGGCCTGGGGGGACGCGCAGCCGGAGCGCGCCCCCCAGCTGCAGCAATCCGCCCGTCGCCGTGCTGAAGACCACCTCCACGGCCGCGGGGAGCCACCGTGGTGGCCACAGGATGCTTGCGAGGGCGCCCTCTGCCGCGCTTGGGTGGGGGAGGGGCGGGCTCAACCCGGCAAGCCTTCCCCTTCTCGGCGGCCGAGAACCTCCTCGACGGGGCCATGAAGAAAAAGGAGAAGCAAGGGGGGATGAACTGGAAGGGCGCGCGCCGGCCCGTACTTATAGCCGGCGAAGGCCAACCGCCGGCCTCCACGATCACAGGTAATCATGACATGATTTGCATGCAGGTACTTGTCCAACTCGCACGATCATCGAGGCGTCGTGGGGAAGCGGAGACGCCCGCGTCCCATCAACCGCCACGCGGCGCCCAAGGCCGCAGGCTGTTAGGGCCCGCGGTGCTTCGCCCTTGCCCTTTCGCCTCTCGGCACGGCTAAGTCCAGGCGCGCCTTGGGCCCGGGGGCTACTGTCGGCGTTCTGGGAACGGGGGTCCCTAGACTTGCCTGCCTGCGGCCCGCGGCGTGGCTCAAAGGGGGCCCAGCACGGCCCATCTTCATCAACACAAGACTCAAGACCCTCACGAGGGGCCAAGCCTCGCGAGGCGGACGACACGGAGCTTCCTAAGGCACGGCCTCGTCAGGCTGGCTCATGAGGAGGCAGAGAGATCAAGGCGGGGTACCTCGCGAGGTGCCCGTGACGCAAGCCATGATGACTCAAGGCGCCAGGCGGGTGCCAGCCCGCGCAGCGTCCTCCTTTCCTCTTTGGTGCAAAGGGGGCAAGCGCAGCCGCGGAGTACCGAGGCATCATGCAAAGGTTGCCATTTCGGTGCAACGAGACCAAGACCAGGAGGACTACGAGACGGAGGTCACCGTGGAGCCCAAGACGGCGTCATCACCAGAGCTTTGCGCAGGCGAAGACTGCTTTTGTCAGGATAGTTGATACTTGCTGTCCCCCTTCAAATTAGCCCGCCATTGTTGGCTCCCTTCCCGCTTGATATTTGGGAAGAGGACAACGGCCTCTATAAATAGGACCAGCCACCCACAAAGCAAGGGGGTTTGAAAAAATAGTAAGAGTAAGGCAGTGAGTGAGTGAGAGAGAGAGAGAGAAAGGTGGTTGAACTCCTCCTACAGTTCATCGCCCCAGCCAAGAACAGACCCTCACGAGGTTGTTCTTCCTTGTATCGTTCATCATCATCAGCCCCAAGAGGCAATCCACCCACCACACACTGGAGTAGGGTATTACACCACAACGGTGACCCGAACCAGTATAAACCTTGTGTCTCTTGTGCGGTTCTTTCAGTAGTCTAGATCTTTGCGAGACGGAGAGGTAGAAGACGTAATCTCCGCGCGCACCCCACTGTTCGAACCTTAAGGGTCTGCCAGAACCCGAAATCCGACAGCAATGGTTCAAGTACAGGTTTGTGACCCAGGAATAGGCAGAGAAGAATGCCATCAAGCGACCATGGGGAGACATCCTATACAGAAACCTTCAACCCAGGTCCAGAGATGAATCCATTGAACAAGGATTCTATCCCTGCATGGTCCGTGGACCACAACTTGCAGATGCTGATCCATCGTCATTGCTATGGTGTCGTGATGACAATCTGTTCAAGCGCAACTTCCAGTTTGCCAAGAACTCTGCTAAGCAAAACAAGAAGACATTGGGACTAGACTTCAACCCTGGTCCTTCTGCTCCCCGTGCCGATGGCACCCGCGAAGCTGAACCCAATCTTATTGGGCCCTTCTACAACCTGGAAGGTCTCATCACTCATATCATGGTTCAAGGGACAGCTGTGGATGAGCCTGCAGATGACGCTGAATCTGATGAAGCGCCTGCACCGCCGAAGCCAAAGAAACTGAAGAAGCCTAAAGCTTCAAAGCCTGCTCCTGCACCAAAGGTCTTACATGCGAAGCCACTGGCTACTGCACCTCCTGAAGACAGTGTGCAGTCTGAAGATCTATCACATATCTCCAAGAAGACTGAGATGAGAAAGAATACTGATCAGACACTGACTGCTGCTGCTATTCTGCGCAATGACGCCATTGATCTATCCAGCGATGAAGATCTTGCAGATGATGCTCTTGAGCAACTGATCAAGAGCAAGGAAGAAGCAGAGATCTTCAATGATTTGCATCTCTTCGATGTGGCAATCATCCATAACTTCATCGATGAGTGGTTTGACACGCCCAACCTCAGCTTTGAAGACCTGCAACTTCCAATTGGCCTCAGTGTCGCCTTCACTGGCGCCATTACTTCTGAGCTATCTCTAGCTCAGCGCATCGTTGAACTGAAGAAAAAGATCGACTATGAGAAAGCTCAGTTCAAGAAGCACATGGCCAAGCTCAACGTGCAAGATGTGAAAAACTTCAAGATTATGCTGCACGAGCTCAAGGAAGCCTTTCTCAAAAAGCGTGAAGAAGCTCAAGGTTCTCGTGAACGCATGAAGAGCCTGGATGACAAGTGTGTGCAAGCCTACAATGAGGCTGAGAAGTGCAAGGCTCTTGGTCGTCCTGGCATCGACCCAAGGATGGCTACAAAGAAGAAGAAGCCCTCAACTGACCAATCTGCACCTTCGAGGCAGGAAGAACCTCGCATAGTCTTCCCAAGCAGCATGACTGGCTCGAAGCCAAAGGTCAGGTCAACTGCTTCAGAACTAAAGAAGACAAGGACTGCTGAGACTGAAGCCAGAAAAAGGAAAAATCCGGAAGCTTCTGATGTCGCTCCCTCTAAGAAGAAGCGCAAAACCAAGAAGGATCGGGCTGCTCCCACAGAGCCCTTATTGTTGAACCCATCTCAATGGTTCGCCCTACATCTGAACACCACGAGCGCCAACTGGTTGTTCATGAGCCTGCTTCCACAGAGGCTCATGAAGCTGAAGACATTGGTCACCATGACAATGTTGAAGATGATGTAGTTCTTCCTCAGATCGAGAACCAACTGGTATCATCGCATGTGCTCACGCACAACGAATTGATCAGCATTGGTCGTCCTCTGACGCCAATTGCTCAGGATGCATCGTGGGATGATCACCCACAACAACAAGACACCCCGAGTACTCCCCAACAACAACAAGTCACACCACCTGTGCCAGACGAAGAAGACGACTTTGTGGCCCAGCCAACTCCATCTCCACAGGCGTCGCCAGCGCTACGCAGGCTTCGCAAAGGACCAAGGCCTCAAGTCCCCCTTTCGAGTGTTCCAGAAGGAGAAGTGCCCCAATCTGTTGCACGTCAAGTGTTCCCAGAAGCCACTCCGACTGTGAATGTCTCCGTGTCTGAAGCCAAAGGTGCTGAAGACAATCCGGCTGCATCAGCCGATGACAAACAAGAAGAAGATCGCATCCCTACACCCCCAATCTCTAAAGAAGATGTTCCTAAAGTGAACGTGTCTGTGCCCGACCCTCCAGCTCATCAAGTGGAGGTTGAGAATCTTGAGGCTGCCACCACCAACACAAATGAAGCCAATGACGTAGTCATGGCTGAAGCAAATGTGGAGCCTGCACCAACCAATGTGCCAGAGGCCAATGAAGCCAATGATGCACCTGCAACAGATGTGCAGCCTAACGCCTCTGTTGATGCCACTGCTCCTATTCCGCCACCAAGGCCACACACTATCGAGCAAGCATTCAACTATGGCCAACTTCTCACTGTCAAATGGCCTTTTCTGACTCCTACGCCTGCTGCTGGTCCTCAGTTTGACTATCACGTTGAGCATAGGCCTCAGGTTCAGAAGCCAATACCAAGGTTGCCCAGGTTTCCAGGCACTGCATCTGCACCCGGATCGTTCAATGTCAGTGGCTTCAAGGCACACAACACCTTCTTTGATAGCGCCAAGAACCCCTACACCAAGGCAAGAATATCTTCTGAACGGTTCTAGAGTTATCAGCAGCGCAATTATTACTCATGCATTCTGTACAATCAAGGTCGCATTTTCCCACATATGCGTCTTGACACTGAAGCCATAACTGGACTACCCTGTTTGGAAGAAGCTCTGGATTGCTTCAGAGAGTCAGGCTTGCTGCAGTTCGTCACTGATAAGGAGCACTGGAATGAAGAATTGCTGCTCCAATTCTATGCCACTCTTCATATCCGTGGCTACAACAGGGATCCGAAGACTTGGGTCCTTGAGTGGATGACAGGCAATGTTCATCATGAAGCCAACGCCTTTGATATCATTGAGCTTACTGGCCTGCCCACTCCAGGAGATCTATATGAACCTGGTTGTCAGCTTCACAGTGCTGCTATGGAAAGCATCTTCCACAAGCCTGAGCCCAATATGAGTCAGATGCTTAGCATGATGAAGCCTTTGCCTCCAGATGCTAAATATCCTAAGGAGTTCTATGTTGAAGACCTTGAGTATTTGCCACGTACTATCTATCACATCATCAAGCGAACTCTCTGGCCCATCAAAGGACATTCTCCACATGCCAAGCTAGAAGGTGCAATGAAGACGTTGGTCTTTCATATTCTTCATGGCAAAAGCTTCAATGCACAAGACTTCTTCATTCGTCAACTTGCTGCATCAGGATCTGACATTTTTGGCTTGAAGTTTTACGCTCCATGGGTTATGCGGCTGATCAAACTGCATTCAGCTGTCACCTATCAGCCCTCTGCTCGCAATCATCGGATCTTTCTGCCTGACGTCGATATGTCAGTTGAAGCCATCTATCCAGAGCCTGCCAAGGAGCCTCTTAGTCTTCAGAATGCTGAGAATCAAAGCTTCTCTCAAAACATTGAAGGAGTTCAAGCAATCTCTCGTGTTTATCCTCTGGCTGGCACTACACATGCACCTCACCATGCCCTCACTGAAGCCACCGAAAGCACCATTGCCCAACGGCCCAAGAAGCGATCCCGTGTTCTCAATGACCGCGAGCTTCTGGTTGCGCTTCATCAGAAACAGGATAGGCATCATGACTGGCTGAAGCGCCAAATGCAAAGCCTCTTGGTGGACGTAAACAGGATTCACAATCTTGCCACCAAAAATGCCTTTGTTGCCCATGAAACCTGTCGGCGTACATGGAAAGGGCTGACGCTTATGTGCTCTGAGGATGATCTTCAAGAGGATGGCTTCTCTGAAGGCTTCAAGTTTGACTCAACACCTCCAAGAAGGACTGTGCTGCGACGAAGTCCGTCTCTTGAAGACTCTGAGTTCTCTTCCTCCGCAACAACTATGAATGCCAGAGTGATCGATGACGACGACGATGCTACTTCACCGCCCCCTACTTCTGCACACATCGACACTGCCCCGAGTTCGTCTGTACCGCCTAACAACACCGACGACCCTACTGCTTCACCTACTCCTCCTAGAAACGAGTAGATGCTCTATGTCTTCAAACCTTTTTGGTCCTTACTGACAAAAGGGGGAGAAGCATATGAGTTTGATAGTCTTCAAGCGGGTCCATATTGGCACTTGCTTTATATTTTTCCTAGTGTTTACAACTCTTGCGTTTTGATACATTTGGTTCTTTGAGTTGTAACACTTAAACGTGATGGTCGTCTGCTACTTATTTGCTATTCTGTGATGCGATGATAAATTCCGCATGTGTGATGATAAATTCCGCACTTCGATCATTTTGCAGACGTCCATTTTTCACTATGCATGTCATTATCTTCACATACTTTTCATGCATGATAAATTGTCATCATAAGTTGAAGAGGATCTCCACAAGTACAACCTGCCATGTGCATTTGCATTCCAAAAGCAAATTACTTATATGCACATCTTCAGGGGGAGCCCTTGCAACTTATGAAGACAATCCCCTATCCTTTACAATTTCACATATTATATTCCCCGTTGAAAACTTCAACTAGTTTGTCATCAATCACCAAAAAGGGGGAGATTGTAAGTGCATCTAGTGCCACCCCTAGTTGGTTTTGGAGTATTGACGACAAACCTAGTTGAGGGACTAATGTGTTTGTGAGAATTGCGGGATAACACAGGTAGAAGTCCCTCATTGATTCGGTTTTCCCACCAGAGATGACCCCTAAAAATGTAAGAAGACATTGAAGACAAAGGTGGTATGTGAAGACATTCACATTGAAGACTATGGCAAGAGAAGATATCACATGAAGACTATGGAGCGCGAAGACTTAGTTCTTTCGTCATTCTTTTTCTTATTTGTTGAGTCATAGGAACCACCGTACTGTTAAGTGGGGTCCAAGAGAACTAGTCAGAATGACTGAAGTGATGCTTAACCAAAATCCTATGTCTTCGAGTGAAGACTATGAGAGCAAATCTTGTCCAGAGTTGGATAAGTCAGCTTTGCTTGTAGCCCAAGTAAAGTTGCCGTGTGTGTTTGAAATCTGACCGCTGGAACACGTGTCAGTTCCTTAGTGACCCAGGGTCATTTCGGACAAATTAGGTCGGGTTGCCTAGTGGCAATAAATAGCCCACCCCCTACAACCATAAACGGTTGGCTGCTCAGAGTTAGATTACGGCTTTTGTCGTTTGAGAGCAACCCACCTCGAAGCCTTTGAGAGAGAATTCCTTGCGAGGATAAATCCCTAAACACCCAGAGCCAAAGAGTGTTAGGCATCACTTAAGTCTTCCTGTTTGTGTGATCTGAAGACTTATTACACTTGAGGACTGTGAATCCTCCAGCCGGTTAGGCGTCGCGTTCTGAGCATCCAAGAGTCATTGTGGATCGCCGGTGAACGAAGTCTATGAAGGTTTGGAAGTCTACCTTGAAGACTTACCAGAGTGATTGGGAGAGGACTGGGTATCCTTAGATCAAGGGGAATAAGGTGAAGACAAGGTCTTCTGAGTTGAATCTCAGCCTCTCCAACCAGACGTACAGTTGTCACAGCAACTGGAACTGGTCCAACAAATCATTGTCTTCAACGAGTCACTGGTTTCATCCTTCCCTTCCCTTTTCTTACTGTTGGTCCTTGTGAAGTCATTGTATGATTGCATTATCTTTTGTCTTTACTGAGTGACTACTTGTTTTGATTGGCTTCACAATATCTTCCTATCTGATCTTACTACCTAGCTTCTATTAGTCATTATGCTTTCACTTCATTGAATACTTGACTATGGTTTGCCTAGTGTAGTCTACCTTCCGCTGCATGGTAATAGGTTTATTTCTATCGTTTGTCTTCGAAACTTCCATGTTTTGAAGACTTTCATAAAAATCGCCTATTCACCCCCCTCTAGTCGATCAATAGCACTTTTAGTTAGGCATAGCATTCTGAGATCCAAGAGTCATTGTGGATCACCGGTGAACGAAGTCTGTGATGGTTTGGAAGTCTACCTTGAAGACTTACCAGAGTGATTGGGCGAGGACTGGGTGTCCTTAGCTCAAGGGGAATAACGTGAAGACGAGGTCTTCTGAGTTGAATCTCAGCCTCCCTAACCAGACGTACAGTTGTCACAGCAACTGGAACTGGTCCAACAAATCATTGTCTTCAACGAGTCATTGGTTTCATCCTTCCCTTCCCTTTACTTAATGTTGGTCCTTGTGAAGTCATTGTATGATTGCATTATCTTTTGTCTTCACTGAGTGACTGCTTGTTCTGATTGGCTTCATAATATCTTCCTACCTGATCTTTACTACCTACCTGCTATTAGTCATTGTGCTTTCACTTCATTGAATACTTGACTATGGTTTGCCTAGTGTAGTCTACCTTCCGCTGCATGGTAATAGGTTTATTTCTATCGTTTGTCTTCGAAACTTCCATGTTTTGAAGACTTCCATAAAAATTGCCTATTCACCCCCCCCTCTCTAGTCGATCACTAGCACTTTCAATTGGTATTAGAGCAAGGTACTCCCTTGTTCTGTGTGATTCGGTTTAACCACCTAGAGTTTTGGCTATGTCGACTGCAGGGATAATTAAAGTCTCCGCTGCATGCCCCGTCTTCGATGGAACTGAATATCCCTACTGGAAGAATAAGATGCGCATGCATCTTGAAGCAATTAATGTCGACCTATTGTATGTCGTCAAGAATGGCGTTCCCAAGGCTGGTGAAGGTGTCACTGCTGCTGATGTCAAGAAGTTCATTCAATTGGACTCCACTGCCAAGGACATCATCTGTGGTCATCTGACCAAAGGACAGTATGGCCGCGTGAGTGCTTTGGAAACATCTAAGCTAGTCTGGGACTGGCTCTCCAAGGTCAATGAAGGAGTCTCAACCCAGAGAGATCAGAGAATCAGTGTCATTCGCAACCTCTCCAACCGCTTCAAGAGAAATGACAATGAGAATGTCCAGCTCATGTTTGATCGACTCACTGACATCACAAATGAGCTTCAAGCTCTCAGCGCCACTGAGATCACCAAGCATGAAGTCGTCAAGACACTCCTGAGATCACTTGACAGCTCGTTTGACACCCTAGCCCTGATGATTCAAGAACGTCCTGACTTCAAGACACTCGATCTGTCTGACATACTTGAGAGGCTCAACACACACGAGTTTCAGCTTTCTGAGAAAAGAGACATCTACGGTCCCAACTATGGGCGAACTCGTGCCTTGAAGGCAAAAGCTGTCTCCTCATCTGAAGAAGAATCTGACAGCAGTTCTGATGATCCTAAAGACATTGGAAAGGAGCTTGCTATGCTTGTGAAGAAGTTCCAAAAATTCACCAAGAAGAAAGCCTTCAGAAAGTCTTCATGATCAAGCTCAAGGAATGATGAAGCTTCTGCTCATGACTACAAGAAGAGAACATGCCACAAGTGCAAGAAACCTGGCCACTACATCTCTGAGTGTCCATAGTGGGACAATGAGAACAAGAAGTAGAAGAAGAGCAAGGAGTATGACTCTGACGACAAGAAGAAGAAATATTCAAAGTCTTCTTCCAAGTCTTCCTCAAAGTCTTCATCACACAAGAAGAGCTCATCTGGCAAGGAACGTGCATTTGTTGGCAAGGAAATGGATTCAGAGGAGGAGTCCGCTTCTGAGGAGGCGGAGGTGGAGTCTGAGGAGGAGTCCGATTCTAGCGTTGCGAGTCTGGCTACACCATACGTTGTCAAGTCCATCTTCAACACTGAAGACAATGACTTCATCACCGACACCGATGCAAATGACAAGGACTACTCCGCTCCTACCTACTGCTTCATGGCACGCGGTGCCAAGGTAAACACACGCACTACTCACTATCAAACATCTAGTGAAGATGACTCTAATTGTGGTTCCAAACCCAGCTACAAAACACTTCCTAAAATTGCAACTGAACAACAGAAAGCTATGGAACATATTCAAAAACTGTTAGATAAAAGTGATGATTTGTTAGACACTGAAATGACTCGATCTCAGTCCTTAATTGAAGACATAAAAAATCTTCACGTTAAGTATGAGGAACTTGAAAGTCGTCATGAAACGCTCTCAACAACTCATGAAAAGCTTTCCTATGATTATATTCAAAGGAAGCAAGATCTTGAGAAATTGAGAGCGGCTCATGAAGATCTTCAAAAGGAAAATGAGTCACTTTATGTCGAACAGATCAGTTCTGCTCAGGAAGGATTTGAACCACCATGTCTTAAATGCATTGAGCGTGATAACGCTACTTCTGTTGCTGAATGTTCTACTGCTGCTACTGTTGCAATATCTTCAACTGCTGATGTGGTAACTAACCCCTCTGCTGAGGATGCCACTGCTATTGCTGATGAGAATGCTAGGTTGAAGACGTTGCTTGAAACAGGGATGTACAAAAGTCTCAAAGGGCATCAGACACTATGTGATGTCGTCAAAAGGCAGATCCTGAACCAAAACCCTAGGAAAGAGGGTGTTGGGTTCGAAAGGAAAATGAATGCTGAAGGCTCTTACTGGAAACCTGAGCAGTACCCCAAAACCACATGGGTTGCTGCAAAGGGACCTTTAGTGGATCCATCCACCCTATCTGGCTTCACTTGTGCTAATCCCATTGTTATTGATGAATCCTTTGATGCAAACTATAAATTGTTTAAGAATCAGAATGGTGAAGTGTTTGCCAGGTATATTGGTACTAACTGCAGGAATGGGCCGCCTATGAAGAAAGTCTGGGTGCCGAAAAGGTGTTTGGAGAATCTTCCTGTGAATGTCGTCATGACACCACAAGTAAAGAAGACAAACCCCAGACCACATGCTTCATATGGTCCAAAGGCTTCATACAGACAGAGGACTCACCTGAGTCGCACTAACGCAAATGTTTTGCAGGGAAACCTTACTCAGGCCTATAAATATGAGTGCGTTTCATCAAACCGCCATGTTCATAAGACCAAATACTATTCTGCTTATCCTTATGATTACTATTGTCCACCTGCAAGACTTTTTGCTAGGGCTCCAAAGCCAAAGTTCTCAGATGCTGCACTTAGACTCATTGCTTCGAAGCCACCCTTGAAGATGTGGGTGGATACGAAAGCTTAACTCTCTTTTGCAGGGAAAGGTCTCCAGCCGAAAACCAAAATCGTCGGAAGCTATTGCTGGGGGCCTTAAACATCTTGTAGGGCACAAGATCAAATTCCCAAATGGTCTTATTATGTATTTTGTTCCTGAGTCGCTTGCCACTTGCTCGATGAGTCCTAACCTTGATTTAAGCTTTCATAATGCACTTGCTCGTCAAATGTTTATGCTTCACAATTCTCTTCGTGAAGCCTATCCCCCTAACTGCACTGTAGGGTACGACACCAGCTGCTTCAGAATGGATTATTGATAGTGGGTGTACTAATCACATGACTGGCAAGCGAAGCCTTCTCATGGACTCAACCTTACGTCCATCTGACAAAAGTCACATCACATTTGCTGACACTGGTAAAAGCAAGGTATTGGGTCTAGGTAGAGTTGCAATCTCAAAGGATCAACACATGGATAAAGTCATGCTTGTTGAATCCCTTGGTTTCAACTTAATGTCTGTCTCAATGCTTTGCGATTTAAACAAGATTGTGATGTTTGGAAAATATCGTTGCCTTGTTCTAATGGAATCTGACAAGTCTCTAGTGTTTGAAGGGTATCGGAAAGATGATTTGTACATGGTAGATTTCTCAGCAGGACCACAACTTGCCGTATGTCTTCTAGCAAAAGCTTCTGAATGCTGGCTCTGGCATCGGAGGCTAGGGCATGCTGGCATGAGGAACCTCCACACTCTTGCAAGGAAGAAGCATGTCATAGGCATCGAGGGCGTCAAGTTCAAGAAGGATCACTTATGCGGTGCCTGTGAAGCAGGAAAGATGACGAGGGCCAAGCATCCCTCAAAGACAATCATGACAACGACTCAACCCTTCGAACTGCTCCACATGGACCTTTTTGGTCCCACTCATTACTCAACTCTTACTACTACTGCTTGTCTCTATGGCTTTGTCATTGTTGATGATTATTCAAGATATACTTGGGTGCATATAATCCTCTACAATACTGAAGTGTAGGATGTCTTCAGACGCTTCACCAATCGAGCCATGAACAACTATGGCATCAAGATCAAGCACATCAGAAGTGACAATGGCACTGAATTCAAGAACACTAGTCTAGACACTTATCTTGATACTTTGGGCATTACACATGAATTCTCAGCTCCGTACACACCGCAGCAGAATGGCATCGTGGAACGCAAGAACAAAACACTCATTGAGATGGCCCAGACAATGCTTGATGAATACAAGACTCCAAGAAAGTTCTGGCCTGAAGCCATTGATACTGCATGCCATATCATCAACCGTGTTTATCTTCACAAACTTCTCAACAAGACATCCTATGAGCTCCTTACTGGCAAGAAGCCAAATGTCAGTTACTTCAGAGTATTTGGTGCTAGGTGCTGGATCAAGGATCCACATCACACTTAAAAATTTGCACCAAAAGCACATGAAGGTTTTATGATTGGATATGGAAAGGATTCGCACTCCTACAGAGTCTTCAACCTTTTTCACTATAAAGTGGTTGAAACAGTGGATGTGCGGTTCGATGAGACTAACGGCTCACAAAGAGAGCACCTGCCAAACGTGCTAGATGAAGTTCCATCCAGTGAATCAATCAAACCTATGGGAACTGGAGAAATCATACCATCTGAATCTCAACCTGAAGAGGAACTTATCATCTCCGCACCTGATCAAACAGAAGACAATGCTCAGCCTGAAGACAATCCTTCTAACGATGACAATGATCAGCTAGAGTAAAATCTTCGTCCTGTAATCCTCGTGTTGCAAATGAAGTACAGATTGAGAGAATAATTGGTAGCATCAATGCACCAGGTCCACTCACTCATTCAAGGGCAACACAGCTAGCAAATTTCTGTGGGCACTTCGCATTCGTCTCAATATCTGAACCCAAGAAAGTTGAAGAAGCCTTCATGGAACCTGAATGGATTCAAGCTAGGCAAGAAGAGCTTCAACATTTTGAGCTGAATAATGTATGGGAACTGGTTAAGCATCCTGATCCTCGCAAGCAGAATATAATAGGCACCAAATGGATATATCGCTAGAAGCAAGATGAGCATGGTCAAGTTGTCAGAAACAAAGCTCGTCTCGTTGGTCAAGGGTACACTCAAGTTGAAGGGATTGACTTCGATGAAACATTTGCTCGTGTGGCTAGACTTGAAGCCATACGCATACTGCTGTCCTATGCAAATAATCATAACATTCTTCTATATCAAATGGATGTGAAGAGCGCTTTTCTCAATGGCAAGATTGAAGAAGAAGTGTATGTAGCACAACCGCCTGGCTTTGAAGATCCAAAACATCCTGACATGGTGTACAAGCTCAACAAGGCACTGTATGGCCTCAAACAAGCCCCTCGGGCTTGGTATGACACACTCAAAGACATCCTGAAGAGCAAAGGCTTCAAACCTGGTTCCCTCGACCCCACTCTCTTCACGAAGACATATGATGGTGAACTGTTTGTGTTCCAAATATATGTGGATGACATTATCTTCGACTGCACCAATCAGAAATACAGTGAAGAGTTTGGATATATGATGCAAGAGCAATATCAGATGTCCATGATGGGTGAGCTAAAGTTCTTCCTTGGTCTTCAAATACGTCAGCAACGCAATGACATCTTCATATCTCAAGAGAAGCACCTCAAAGATTGCCTGAAGAAATTTGGGGTGCAAGACTACAAAGGCTTCATGATGCCAATGCCAGCCAAACATCATCTGGGTCCCGACGACAATGGTAAAGAGTTCGATCAAAAGGTATATCGCTCCATGATTGGTTCTTTACTTTATCTATGTGCACCCAGGCCAGATATTATGCTTAGTGTTTGCATGTGTGCTCGATTCCAAGCGGCACCAAAGGAATCGCATCACTTAGCTGTGAAGCGAATTCTCAGATATTTGGCTCACACCAACACTAGGATTATGGTATCCAAAGGGCTCAGAGTTTGATCTGGTTGGATTCTCGGATGCTGATTATGCTGGTGACATGTCATTTTCTAGGATGATCACTTGTATGTTGGTCTGCAAAGAAGCAGAACTGTGTATCTCTCCCCACTGCTGAATCTGAATACACTGCTGCTGGATCTTGCTGCGCTCAGCTTCTATGGATGAAGCAAACACTCAAAGACTATGTCATTCATTTGAAGCAAGTGCCACTCTATTGGGACAACGAAAGCGCCATCAAGATTGCGAACAACCCAGTTCAGCACTCGAAGACAAAGCACATTGAAATTCGTCATCACTTTCTCAGAGATCATGTTGTGATGGAAGATATTGATATCATACACGTCAACACTAAAGAGCAATTGGCAGATATCTTCACCAAGCCCTTGGATGAGAAGAGGTTTTGCAAGTTACGGTGTGAGCTAAATATCTTGGAATCCTCAAATGTCATGTGATCAGGCACACATCCTAACACTTATGCATATTGATGACTTAGATGTGCAACACACGAAGTAAAGTATATCTTCAATAAATGAAGAATTACATTCTAAGTGTGAATACATTAATGTGGAATTTGACTTCGGAGCGCCATGATAATTGTGCGCTGTGTCTGGGTCTAATACTTCCTATACGATGGGTAACACCACCACCAAATTTTTCTGTTTCAAGTGTTTCACTCATGGCGTTACGTTTGGTATGTCTTCACATTTTGTTTGGCTTCAATCTCAACTTGTCTTCATGATTATCTTCACTATGTTGATTTGATTGTCTTTCTCATATATATATACTAGTGTTCTGTCCTCTACAACATTGACTTATAGCTATGTCTTCTTGTTGAATCTTTTGAACTAAGTGAATGTGATCGGACCCTAACCTCTCTATGCTTTCTATCTCAAACTCTATCTCTCCAAATCATATGCATTCTATTGAAACTCTCGAATATCTTCTCTGCGTCCTTGTCAGCAGAAGATACAGAGACAAACATCAAGTCTGTTTTCAATGATAAATCCTTTCACCTGAAACCTAGAGAAGTGGGAACGACCACCCAAAAATCCAGGCGTGCGTGGGAACATGGAACAACCTCCGATATGTTGCATGATAGCCACGTGCCCTTCAGATGTGAATCGCCAGGGGGCACCTGTGTAATAACACTGTGTCGTCCCTGTCCCTATAAATACACGCCTCACCATAGTCATTATCCTTTCTTCCACTCTCGCACAAACCCTAGCGCCACCGCTAGCCCTCGACGACGCCGGTGACGAAGCGCTTAGCTGCCGCGACCTCACCGATGCCGTCTTCACGCCGGCTGCGAACATCGTCTTCTCCACCGTCGCCGTAGGTGTCCTGCGTCGCCAAGTTAGAGCACTGACGATCGAACTGCTCGGCCTCCTCTCCCACTCCGTCTAGCAGTTCTTTGTGTGGTAAATAAAACTTCCTTTTTACGGCCCCTTTGATCCTATAGATTCATCACTTTCTACCACAAGCAGTTTCTGTTCACACAAGTTGGATCTATTTCATACTGCATCTCATAATATGCCTAGTATGTTCACTTATGCTTCACAAAGTAGTTAGATTCCTCACTTGTACTTATTCGTGGATTCGTACAAATCTGGAACCAACTCTCTATCTATGAGTGAATGTCTTCGCACTATGAGGTCAATATCTTCTAAACTTATTTATCTTCAAAACCTCCTGAGAATGCATATGACCTCTTCCCCTTCCCTCGCACCTTAATGCTGTCACAGGTACATGTCCGTGGGAGAATCCCTTGGTTCTCATAGTCTGCATTCATTTGCAGAATTCTTACAGCATCATATAAATTCTCCCGAAGCCAGTTCCTGTTTGACCAGCAAGCGGAAGCCTTTGAAACCTTTGAACGTGTTGAAGCCATTCAGTTTGGAGTTCATGGCTATAGAGAAATCAGCAAGGAAGGGTGGAAGACAGCGTCGAGGGGGAACATCAAGAGATCTGCCTGATGACCTCTCAGAGCTGTACAAGACAGATCCAGAAGAGGATTACAATCAGCGCAAGACAAGAATCCAATGATTCGAAGATACTGGGCCGACCAATGGTTCAAGTACAAGTTTGTGACCCAGGAATATGCTGAGAAGAATGCCATCAAGCGACCATGGGGAGACATCCTATATAGAAATCTTCAACCTAGGTCCAGAGATGAAGCCATTGAACAAGGCTTCTATCCCTGCATGGTCCGTGGACCACAGCCTGTGGATGCAGACCCATTGTCATTGCTATGGTGTCGTGACGACAATCTGTTCAAGCGCAACTTCCAGTTTGCGAAGAATTCGGCTAAGCAAAACAAGAAGTCATTGGGACTAGACTTCAACCCTGGTCCTTCTGCTCCCCGTGCCGACGGCACCCGCGAAGCTGAACCCAATCTTGTTGGGCCCTTCTACAACCTGGAAGGTCTCATCACTCATATCACGGTTCAAGGGAAAGCCGTGGATGAGCCTGCAGATGACGCTGAATCTGATGAAGCGCCTGCACCGCTGAAGCCAAAGAAACTGAAGAAGCCTAAAGCTTCAAAGCCTGCTCTTGCACCAAAGGTCTTACAGGCGAAGCCTCTGGCCACTGCACCTCCTGAACACAGTGTGCAGTCTGAAGATTTGTCACGCATCTCCAAGCCCTCGAGAGTCAAGATGCCCTTGCAACCCACCAGCCAAGAACTGACTGCTGCTGCTATTCTGCGCAACGACGCCATTGATCTGTCCAATGATGAAGATCTTGCAGATGACGCTCTTGAGCAACTGATTAAGAGCAAGCAAGAAGCAGAAATCTTCAATGATTTGCCTCTCTTTGACATGGCAATCATCCACAACTTCATTGATGAGTGGTTTGACACACCCAACCTCAGCTTTGAGGATCTGCAACTTCCAATTGGCCTCAGTGTCGCCTTCACTGGCGCCATTGCTTCTGAGCTAGCTCTAGCTCAGCGCATCGTTGAACTGAAGCAAAAGATCGACTATGAGAAAGCTCAGTTCAAG
This sequence comes from Triticum aestivum, assembly GCF_018294505.1. Classification (NCBI taxonomy): domain Eukaryota; kingdom Viridiplantae; phylum Streptophyta; class Magnoliopsida; order Poales; family Poaceae; genus Triticum; species Triticum aestivum. The sequence continues at coordinate 81,273,589 of NC_057797.1, forward strand.
AAGCACATGGCCAAGCTCAGCGTGCAAGATGTGAAAACTTCAAGATTATGTTGCACGAGCTCAAGGAAGCCTTTCTCAAGAAGTGTGAAGAAGCTAAAGGTTCTCGTGAGCGCATGAAGAGCCTGGCTGACAAGTGTGTGCAAGCCTACAATGAGGCTGAGAAGTGCAAGGCTCTTGGTCGTCCCGGCATCGACCCAAGAATGGCTGTAAAGAAGAAGAAGCCATCAACAGACCAATCTGCACCTTCAAGGCGGGAAGAGCCACGCATAGTCTTCCCAAGCAGCATGACTGGCTCGAAGCCAAAGGCCAGGTCAACCGCTTCAGAACTGAAGAAGACGAGGACTGCTGAGGCTGAAGCCAGAAAAAGGAAAAATCCTGAAGCCTCTGATGTCGCTCCCTCTAAGAAGAAGCGCAAAACCAAGAAGGATCGGGCTGCTCCCACAGAGCCCTTAGTTGTTGAACCTATCGCAATGGTTCGCCCTACATCTAAACACCACGAGCGCCAACTGATTGTTCATGAGCTTGCTTCCACAGAGGCTCCTGAAGCTGAAGACATTCCAGCAGTTGATCCCACCACTGCTGAAGACATTGGTCACCATGACAATGTTGAAGATGATGAAGTCCTTCCTCAGATCGAGCACCAATTGGTATCATCGCCTGTGCTTACGCACAACGAACTCATCAGCATTGGTCGTCCTCTGACGCCAACTGCTCAGGATGCATCATGGGCTGATCACCCACAGAGACAAGACACTCCAAGCTCTCCCCAACCGCAAGCTACCCCATCTGTGCAAGATGCTGATGACTTTGAGGCCCAGCACACTCCATCTCCACAAGCGTCGCCCGCATTACGCAGGCTTCGCAAAGGACCAAGGCCCCAAGTCACTCCCACAGTGCACATGTCTGAATCCGAAGCCAAAATGGCTGAAGATGTTCCGGCTGCATCATCAATGAAGAAGAAGATGAAGAAGAAGCCCCAAGAGTTTCAAGAGTTGCTACACCCCCGTCTCACCAAGATGTTGTTCTCGAGGAGAACGTGACCGAACCTCCAGCTTCTGAAGTGGAGGTCAACAACCCTGAGGCGGCCACCAATATCGCCGCTGACACCAATGACGTTGTCATGGCTAAAGCCAATGAGGCGCCAGAAGCCAATGAGGCACCAAAAGTCAGTGCTGCACCACCTGAAGCCAATGTTGTAGCACCTGAGGTCCAAGTACCTGAAGCACATGTGGCTCCTGAAGCCCATGAAGACAGTGCCAATGCCCCTGTTCCCCTTCAAGACCTCACACAATGGAGCTGGCATTTGATCATGGTCAACCAATTATGGTTCGATGGCCCATTCTGACTCCTCCGCCTGCTGCTGGTCCACAATTTGAGTACCATGTTGAGCACAGGCATCAAGTCCAAAAGACCAAGCCAAGACTTCCACGATTCCCAGGCACTGCCACTTCACTTGGGGTCTTCAATGCAAATGGCTTCGTGGCACATAATACCTTCTTCAACAGCTCCAAGAACCCCTATACAAAACCGCGCATTTCCTCAGATCGGTTCTGGAGCTATCAGCAGCGCAGCTACTATTCGTGTGTCCTATACAATCAAGGGCGCATATTTCCACATATGCGCCTCGACTCTGAAGCTATAGCTAGTCTGCCCTGCCTCGAAGAAGCACTAGACTGTTTCAGAGATGCTGGTCTGTTGTAGTTCGTCACTGACAAGGAGCACTGGAATGAAGAATTACTGCTTCAATTCTATGCCACTCTTCATATTTGAGGCTACAACAGGGATCCGAAGACTTGGGTCCTTGAGTGGATGATATGCAATGTCCATCATGAAGCTAAAGCTCTTGATATCATTGAGCTCACAGGCCTGCACACTCCTAGTGAATACTATGAACCAGGTTGTCAAAAACATCAAAATGCCTTGGAAAGCATCTTTCACAAGCCAGAACCCAACATGAGTCAAATGCTGAGCATGATGAAGCCTATGCCTCATGACGCTGAATACCCTTCTGAGTTCTTTGTTGAAGACCTAGAGTACTTGCCTCGCACCATTTACCACATCATCAGGAAGACTCTATGGCCTGTCAAAGGACACTCATCTGCAGCGAAGCTTGAAGGAGCAATGAAGACTTTGGTTTTCTATATCTTCAATGGCATCAGCTTCAATGCTCAAGACTTCTTCATCAGGCAGTTGGCTGCGTCTGGCTCTGACTGTTGGGTTTCGTAGTAATTTCAAAATTTTCCTACGCACACGCAAGATCATGTGATGCATAGCAACGAGGGGACAGTATTGTCTACGTACCCAACACAGACCGACTGCGGAAGCGATGACACGACGTAGAGGAAGTAGTCGTGCATCTTCTCGATCCAACCGATCAAGCACCGAAACTACGGCACCTCCGAGTTCGAGCACACGTTCAGCTCGATGACGATCCCCGGACTCCGATCCAGCAAAGTGTCGGGGAAGAGTTCCGTCAGCATGACGGCGTGGTGACGATCTTGATGAACTACAGCAGCAGGGCTTCGCCTAAACTCCTCTACAGTATTATCGAGGAATATGGTGGCTGGGGGCGCCGCACACAGCTAAGGAATAGATCACGTGGATCAACTTCTTGTGTCTTTGGTGCTAGCCCTGCCCCTCTATTTATATGTTGAGCCCCAGGGTCGAAACTTGGAGCAAAAGCCTCCTCAAAGTCGGTTTTGCCCGAAAGGCAAGAGTCCCACTCGGACTCCAGGACCAAACGCCACAATCCTTGGCGTTTGGCCCAGACGCCATGGGCCTCGGCGTCTGGCCCAGGGCCAGACGCCAGGGTCTCCGGCGTTTGGCCCCCTGGCCTCCGCAAGACTCCTTTTTGCACCGACCTAAAGTCTCATGGGCTTGACCCCTTGGCCTAACCATATCATCCAATATATGAATCTTTACGTCTTGACCATTTCGAGACTCCTCGTCATGTCCCCGATCTCATCCGGGACTCCGAACTCCTTCGGTACATCAAAATATGTAAACTCATAATATAACTGTCATCGTAACCTTAAGCGTGCGGACCCTACGGGTTCGAGAACAATGTAGACATGACCGAGACACATCTCCGGTCAATAACCAATAACGGGACCTGGATGCCCATATTGGCTCCTACATATTCTACGAAGATCTTTATCGGTCAGACCGCATAACAACATACGTTGTTCCCTTTATCATCGGTATGTTACTTGCCCGAGATTCGATCGTCGGTATCCAATACCTAGTTCAATCTCGTTACCGGCAAGTCTCTTTACTCGTTCCGTAATACATCATCTCACAACTAACATATTAGTTGTAATGCTTGCAAGGCTTATGTGATGTGTATTACCGAGAGGGCCCAGAGATACCTCTCCGACAATCGGAGTGACAAATCCTAATCTCGAAATACGCCAACCCAACATCGACCATTGGAGACACCTGTAGTACTCCTTTATAATCACCCAGTTACGTTGTGACGTTTGGTAGTACCCAAAGTGTTCCTCCGGTAAACGGGAGTTGCATAATCTCATAGTCATAGGAACATGTATAAGTCATGAAGAAAGCAATAGCAACATACTAAACGATCGGGTGCTAAGCTAATGGAATGGGTCATGTCAATCAGATCATTCTACTAATGATGTGACCTCGTTAATCAAATAACAACTCATTGTTCATGGTTAGGAAACATAACCATCTTTGATTAACGAGCTACTCAAGTAGAGGCATACTAGTGACACTTTGTTTGTCTATGTATTCACACATGTATTATGTTTCCGGTAAATACAATTCTAGCATGAATAGTAAACATTTATCATGATTATAAGGAAATAAATAATAACTTTATTATTGCCTCTAGGGCATATTTCCTTCAGTCTCCCACTTGCACTAGAGTCAATAATCTAGATTACACTGTAATGATTCTAACACCCATGGAGCCTTGGTGCTGATCCTGTTTTGCTCGTGGAAGAGGCTTAGTCAACGGGTCTGCAACATTCAGATCCGTATGTATCTTGCAAATCTCTATGTCTCCCACCTGGACTAGATCCCGGATGGAGTTGAAGCGTCTCTTGATGTGTTTGGTCCTTTTGTGAAATCTGGATTCCTTTGCCAAGGCAATTGCACCAGTATTGTCACAAAAGATTTTCATTGGACCCGATGCGCTAGGTATGACACCTAGATCGGATATGAACTCCTTCATCCAGACTCCTTCATTTGCCGCTTCCGAAGCAGCTATGTATTCCGCTTCACATGTAGATCCCGCTACGACGCTTTGTTTAGAACTGCACCAACTGACAGCTCCACCGTTTAATGTAAACACGTATCCGGTTTGCGATTTAGAATCGTCCGGATCAGTGTCAAAGCTTGCATCAACGTCACCTTTTACGATGAGCTCTTTGTCACCTCCATATACAAGAAACATATCCTTAGTCCTTTTCAGGTATTTCAGGATGTTCTTGACCGCTGTCCAGTGATCCACTCCTGGATTACTTTGGTACCTCCCTGCTAAACTTATAGCAAGGCATACATCAGGTCTGGTACACAACATTGCATACATGATAGATCCTATGGCTGATGCATAGGGAACATCTTTCATATTCTCTCTATCTTCTGCAGTGGTCGGGCATTGAGTCTTACTCAATTTCACACCTTGTAACACAGGCAAGAACCCTTTCTTCGCTTGATCCATTTTGAACTTCTTCAAAATTTTGTCAAGGTATGTGCTTTGTGAAAGTCCAATTAAGCGTTTTGATCTATCTCTATAGATCTTAATGCCTAATATGTAAGCAGCTTCACCGTGGTCTTTCATTGAAAAACTTTTATTCAAGTATCCCTTTATGCTATCCAGAAATTCTATATCATTTCCAATCAGTAATATGTCATCCACATACAATATCAGAAATGCTACAGAGCTCCCACTCACTTTCTTGTAAATACAGGCTTCTCCGAAAGTCTGTATAAAACCAAATGCTTTGATCACACTATCAAAACGTTTATTCCAAATCCGAGAGGCTTGCACCAGTCCATAAATGGATCGCTGGAGCTTGCACACTTTGTTAGCTCCCTTTGGATCGATAAAACCTTCCGGTTGCATCATATACAACTCCAGAAATCCATTCAGGAATGCAGTTTTGACATCCATCTGCCAAATTTCATAATCATAAAATGCGGCAATCGCTAACATGATTCAGATGGACTTAAGCATCGCTACGGGTGAGAAGGTCTCATCGTAGTCAATCCCTTGAACTTGCCGAAAACCTTTTGCGACAAGTCGAGCTTTGTAGACAGTAACATTACCATCAGCGTCAGTCTTCTTCTTAAAGATCCATTTATTATCAATTGCTTGCCGATCATCGGGCAAGTCAACCAAAGTCCATACTTTGTTCTCATACATGGATCCCATCTCAGATTTCATGGCATCAAGCCACTTTGCGGAATCTGGGCTCACCATCGCTTCTTCATAGTTCGTAGGTTCATCATGATCTAGTAGCATGACTTCCAGAACAGGATTACCGTACCACTCTGGCGCGGATCTTACTCTGGTTGATCTACGAAGTTCAGTAGTATCTTGATCTGAAGTTTCATGATCATTATCATTGGCTTCCTCACTAACTGGTGTAGGTGTCACTGAAACAGTTTTCTGTGATGAACTACTTTCCAGTAAGGGAGCAGGTACAGTTACCTCGTCAAGTTCCACTTTCCTCCCACTCACTTCTTTCGAGAGAAACTCCTTCTCTAGAAATGATCCATTCTTAGCAACGAATGTCTTGCCTTCGGATCTGTGATAGAAGGTGTACCCAACAGTTTCCTTTGGGTATCCTATGAAGACACATTTCTCCGATTTGGGTTCGAGCTTATCAGGTTGAAACTTTTTCACATAAGCATCGCAGCCCCAAACTTTAAGAAACGACAACTTTGGTTTCTTGCCAAACCACAGTTCATAAGGCATCGTCTCAACGGATTTTGATGGTGCCCTATTTAACGTGAATGCGGCCGTCTCTAAAGCATAACCCCAAAATGATAGCGGTAAATCTGTAAGAGACATCATAGATCGTACCATATCTAGTAAAGTACGATTACGACGTTCGGACACACCATTGCGCTGTGGTGTTCCGGGTGGCGTGAGTTGTGAAACTATTCCACAGTTTTTCAAATGTACACCAAACTCGTAACTCAAATATTCTCCTCCACGATCAGATCGTAGAAACTTTATTTTCTTGTTACGATGATTTTCAACTTCACTCTGAAATTCTTTGAACTTTTCAAATGTTTCAGACTTATGCTTCATTAAGTAGATATATCCATATCTGCTCAAATCATCTGTGAAGGTGAGAAAATAACGATATCCGCCTCGAGCCTCAATATTCATCGGACCACATACATCGGTATGTATGATTTCCAACAAATCTGTTGCTCTCTCCATAGTACCGGAGGACGGTGTTTTAGTCATCTTGCCCATGAGGCACGGTTCGCAAGTACCAAGTGATTCATAATCAAGTGGTTCCAAAAGTCCATCAGTATGGAGTTTCTTCATGCGCTTTATACCGATATGACCTAAACGACAGTGCCACAAATAAGTTGCACTTTCATTATCAACTCTGCATCTTTTGGTTTCAACATTATGAATATGTGTATTACTACTATCGAGATTTAATAAGAATAGACCACTCTTCAAGGGTGCATGACCATAAAAGATATTACTCATATAAATAGAACAACCATTATTCTCTGATTTAAATGAATAACCGTCTCGCATTAAACAAGATCTAGATATAATGTTCATGCTCAACGCTGGCACCAAATAACAATTACTTAGGTCTAATATTAATCCCGAAGGTAGATGTAGAGGTAGCGTGCCGACTGCGATCACATCGACTTTGGAACCGTTTCCCACGCGCATCGTCACCTCGTCCTTAGCCAATCTTCGCTTAATCCGTAGCCCCTGTTTCGAGTTGCAAATATTAGCAACAGAACAAGTATCAAATACCTAGGTGCTACTGTGAGCATTAGTAAGGTACACATCAATAACATGTATATCACATATACCTTTGTTCAACTTGCCATCCTTCTTATCCGCCAAATACTTGGGGCAGTTCCGCTTCCAGTGACCAGTCTGCTTGCAGTAGAAGCACTCAGTTTCAGGCTTAGGTCCAGACTTGGGTTTCTTCTCTTGAGCAGCAACTGGCTTGCTGTTCTTCTTGAAGTTCCCTTTCTTCTTTCCTTTGCCCTTTTTCTTGAAACTAGTGGTTTTGTTAACCATCAACACTTGATGCTCCTTTTTGATTTCTACCTCCGCAGCTTTCAGCATTGCGAAGAGCTCGGGAATAGTCTTGTTCATCCCTTGCATATTATAGTTCATCACGAAGCTCTTGTAGCTTGGTGGCAGTGATTGGAGAATTCTGTCAATGACGCAATCATCCGGAAGATTAACTCCCAATTGAATCAAGTGATTATTATACCCAAACATTTTGAGTATATGCTCACTGACAGAACTGTTCTCCTCCATCTTGTAGCTGTAGAACTTATTGGAGACTTCATATCTCTCAATTCGGGCATTTGCTTGAAATATTAACTTCAACTCCTGGAACATCTCATATGCTCCATGACGTTCAAAACGTCGTTGAAGTCCCGATTCTAAGCCGTAAAGCATGGCACACTGAACTATCGAGTAGTCATCAGCTTTGCTCTGCCAGACGTTCACAACATCTGGTGTTGCTCCAGCAGCAGGCCTGGCACCCAGCGGTGCTTCCAGGACGTAATTCTTCTGTGCAGCAATGAGGATAATCCTCAAGTTACGGACCCAGTCCGTGTAATTGCTACCATCATCTTTCAACTTTGCTTTCTCAAGGAACGCATTAAAATTCAACGGAACAACAGCACGAGCCATCTATCTACAATCAACATAAACAAGCAAGATACTATCAGGGACTAAGTTCATGATAAATTTTAAGTTCGATTAATCATATTACTAAAGAACTCCCACTTAGATAGACATCCCTCTAATCCTCTAAGTGACCATGTGATCCAAATCAACTAAACCATGTCCGATCATCACGTGAGATGGAGTAGTTTCATCGGTGAACATCATTATGTTGATCATATCTACTATATGATTCACGCTCGACCTTTCGGTCTCCGTGTTCCGAGGCCATATCTGCATATGCTAGGCTCGTCAAGTTTAACCTGAGTATTCTGCGTGCGCAACTGTTTTGCACCCGTTGTATTTGAACGTAGAGTCTATCACACCCGATCATCACGTGGTGTCTCAGCACGAAGAACTTTCGCAACGGTGCATACTCAGGGAGAACACTTCTTGATAATTTAGTGAGAGATCATCTTATAATGCTACCATCAATCAAATCAAGATAAGATGCATAAAAAGATAAACATCACATGCAATCAATATAAGTGATATGATATGGCCATCATCATCTTGTGCTTGTGATCTCCATCTCCGAAGCACCGTCATGATCACCATCGTCACTGGCGCGACACCTTGATCTCCATCGTAGCATCGTTGTCGTCTCGCCAATCTTATGCTTCCACGACTATCACTACCGTTTAGTAATAAAGTAAAGCATTACATCGCGATTGCATTGCATACAATAAAGCGACAACCATATGGCTCCTGCCAGTTGCCGATAACTTGGTTACAAAACATGATCATCTCATACAATAAAATTCAGCATCATGCCTTGACCATATCACATCACAACATGCCCTGCAAAAACAAGTTAGACGTCCTCTACTTTGTTGTTGCATGTTTTACATGGCTGCTACGGGCTTAAGTAAGAACCAATCTCACCTACGCATCAAAACCACAACGATAGTTTGTCAAATAGACTCCGTTTTAACCTTCGCAAGGACCGGGCGTAGCCATACTTGGTTCAACTAAAGTTGGAGAGGCAGTCGCCCGCAAGCCATCTCTGTGCAAAGCACGTCGAGGGAACCGGTCTCGCGTAAGCGTACGCGTAAGGTTGGTCCGGGTCGTCTCGTCCAACAATACCGCCGAACCAAAGTATGACATGCTGGTAGGCAGTATGACTTGTATCGTCCACAACTCACTTGTGTTCTACTCGTGCATATAACATCAACATAAATAACCTGGCTCGGATGCCACTGTTGGGTTTCGTAGTAATTTCAAAATTTTCCTACGCACACGCAAGATCATGTGATGCATAGCAACGAGGGGAGAGTATTGTCTACGTACCCAACGCAGACCGACTGCGGAAGCGATGACACGACGTAGAGGAAGTAGTCGTGCATCTTCTCGATCCAACCGATCAAGCACCGAAACTACGGCACCTCCGAGTTCGAGCACACGTTCAGCTCGATGACGATCCCCGGACGCCGATCCAGCAAAGTGTCGGGGAAGAGTTCCGTCAGCACGATGGCGTGGTGACGATCTTGATGAACTACAGCAGCAGGGCTTCGCCTAAACTCCGCTACAGTATTATCGAGGAATATGGTGGCTGGGGGCGCCGCACACGGCTAAGGAATAGATCACGTGGATCAACTTCTTGTGTCTTTGGTGCTAGCCCTGCCCCTCTATTTATATGTTGAGCCCCAGGGTCGAAACTTGGAGCAAAAGCCTCCTCAAAGTCGGTTTTGCCCGAAAGGCAAGAGTCCCACTCGGACTCCAGGACCAAACGCCACAATCCTTGGCGTCTGGCCCAGACGCCATGGGCCTCGGCGTCTGGCCCAGGGCCAGACGCCAGGGTCTCCGGCGTTTGGCCCCCTGGCCTCCGCAAGACTCCTTTTTGCACCGACCTAAAGTCTCATGGGCTTGACCCCTTGGTCTAACCATATCATCCAATATATGAATCTTTACGTCTCGACCATTTCGAGACTCCTCGTCATGTCCCCGATCTCATCCGGGACTCCGAACTCCTTCGGTACATCAAAATATGTAAACTCATAATATAACTGTCATCGTAACCTTAAGCGTGCGGACCCTACGGGTTCGAGAACAATGTAGACATGACCGAGACACGTCTCCGGTCAATAACCAATAGCGGGACCTGGATGCCCATATTGGCTCCTACATATTCTACGAAGATCTTTATCGGTCAGACCGCATAACAACATACGTTGTTCCCTTTATCATTGGTATGTTACTTACCCGAGATTCGATCGTCGGTATCCAATACCTAGTTCAATCTCGTTACCGGCAAGTCTCTTTACTCGTTCCGTAATACATCATCTCACAACTAACATATTAGTTGTAATGCTTGCAAGGCTTATGTGATGTGTATTACCGAGAGGGCCCAGAGATACCTCTCCGACAATCGGAGTGACAAATCCTAATCTCGAAATACGCCAACCCAACATCGACCATTGGAGACACCTGTAGTACTCCTTTATAATCACCCAGTTACGTTGTGACGTTTGGTAGTACCCAAAGTGTTCCTCCGGTAAACGGGAGTTGCATAATCTCATAGTCATAGGAACATGTATAAGTCATGAAGAAAGCAATAGCAACATACTAAACGATCGGGTGCTAAGCTAATGGAATGGGTCATGTCAATCAGATCATTCTACTAATGATGTGACCTCGTTAATCAAATAACAACTCATTGTTCATGGTTAGGAAACATAACCATCTTTGATTAACGAGCTACTCAAGTAGAGGCATACTAGTGACACTTTGTTTGTCTATGTATTCACACATGTATTATGTTTCCGGTAAATACAATTCTAGCATGAATAATAAACATTTATCATGATTATAAGGAAATAAATAATAACTTTATTATTGCCTCTAGGGCATATTTCCTTCACTGACATCTTTGGGTTGAAATTCTATGCTCCATGGGTCATGCGTCTGATCAAGTGTCACTCAGCCTTCAACTATCAGTCGTCTGCACGCAATCATCTTATATTCTTGCCCGAGGTTGATCTATCAGTTGAAGCCATTTACCCAGAGCCTGCTAAGGATCCCATTTATCTTAACAATGCTGATCACCAAAGCTTCACCCAGCCCATTGAAGGAATTCCAGCAGTGTCTCGTGTTTATCCCCTTGCTGGAAACACACGTGCCCCTCGTGCTCAAACTGATGCCACTGGTAGCACCATTGCGCAAAGGCCTCAAAGACGATCTCGTGTCCTCAATGACCGAGAGCTTCTCATCGTGCTGCATCAGAAACAAGACAAACATCCCGACTGGCTTAAACGTCAGATGAAAAGCCTCTTGGTGGATGTCAACCGCATTCGCAATCTTGCCACCAAGAATGCCTTTGTCACTCATGAAACCTGTCGGAGGTCGTGGAAGAGTTTGACCCTACTCAGTGCTGAAGCTGATCTGCATGACGATGGCTTCACCGAACGCTTCAAGTTTGACTCAACTCCTCCCAGAAATGCTCACTTGCGTCGGACTCCCTCACCTGAAGACTCTGAATACTCGTCCTCAGCTGCGACCGTAAATGCCAGAGTCATCGATGACCAAGATGATGCATCTTCACCTCCTCCAACTTCAACGGGTGTCGACACTGCACCAAGTTCCTCTGCACCACCGGATCTCAACGACGACCCTGCTGCTTCGCCTGCACCTCATGGGAACGAGTAGGCGCTCTATGTCTTCAAACCTTTTTGGTCCTCACTGACAAAAGGGGAGAAGCATATGAGTTGATAGTCTTCAAGCGGGTCCATATGGGTGGTTAATTTACTTTTAGCTACTTTTGCCAAGTGCTTACAACTCTCGTTTTCGATACATTTGGTTCTTTGAGTTGTAACACTTAAACTCGATGGTCGTCTGCTACTTATTTGCTATTCTATGACGCGATGATAAATTCCGCATGTGCAACGATAAATTCCGCACTTAGATCATGTTGCAGACGTCCATTTTTCATTATGTATGTCATTATCTTCATTACATCATATCTTGCATAATGAATTGTCATCATAAGTTGAAGAGTCATAGGAACCACCGTACTATTAAGTGGGGTCCAAGAGAACCAGTCAGAATGATTGAAGTGATGCTTAACCAAAATCCTATGTCTTCGAGTGAAGACTATGAGAGCAAATCTTGTGCAAAGTTGGATAAGTCAGCTTTGCTTGTAGCCCAAGTAAAGTTGCCATGTGTGTTTGAAATCTGACCGTTGGAACACGTGTCACTTCCTTAATGACCCAGGGTCATTTCGGACAAACCAAGTCGGGTTGCCTAGTGGCTATAAATAGCCCACCCCCTACAACCATAAACGGTTGGTTGCTCAGAGTTAGAGTACGGCTTTTGTCGTTTGAGAGCAACCCACCTCGAAGCCTTTGAGAGAGAATTCTTTGCGAGGATAAAGCCCTAAACACCCAGAGCCAAAGAGTGTTAGGCATCACATAATTCTTCCTATCTGTGTGATCTGAAGACTTATTACACTTGAGGACTATGAATCCTCCAGCCGGTTAGGCGTAGCGTTCTGAGCATCCAAGAGTCATTGTGGATCGCTGGTGAACGAAGTCTGTGAAGGTTTGGAAGTCTACCTTGAAGACTTACCAGAGTGATTGGGCGAGGACTGGGTGTCCTTAGCTCAAGCGGAATAAGGTGAAGACGAGGTCTTCTGAGTTGAATCTCAGCCTCCCTAACCAGACGTACAGTTGTCACATCAACTAGAACTGGTCCAACAAATCATTGTCTTCAACGAGTCACTGGTTTCATCCTTCCCTTCCCTTTACTTACTGTTGGTCCTTGTGAAGTCATTGTATGATTGCATTATCTTTTGTCTTCACTGAGTGACTGGTTGTTCTGATTGGCTTCATAATATCTTCCTACCTGATCTTTACTACCTACCTGCTATTAGTCATTGTGCTTTCACTTCATTGAATACTTGACTATGGTTTGCCGAGTGTAGTCTACCTTCCATTGCATGGTAATAGGTTTATTTATATCGTTTGTCTTCGAAACTTCCATGTTTTGAAGACTTTCATAAAAATCGCCTATTCATCCCCCCTCTAGTCAATCACTAGCACTTTCAGGAGCCAATATGGGCATCCAGGTTCCGCTATTGGCTATTGACCAAAGAAGTGTCTCGGTCATGTCTACATAGTTCTCGAACCCGTAGGGTCCGCACGCTTAATGTCCATTGATGATATAGTATTTATGAGTTATGTATGTTGGTAACCAAATGTTGTTCGGAGTTCCGGATAAGATCACGAACATGATGAGGAACTCCGGAATGGTCCGAAGATAAAGTTTGATATATGGGATAATAGTGTTTGGTCTCCGGAAGGGGTTCCGGATGTTTCCCGAAATGTTTGGGTACGAGAACACTTTATTTGGGCCAAAGGGGAAAGCCCACAAGGTTTTTGGAAAGCGCAAAAGGAAGTTTTGCGGAGTCTAGGGGCCAGACGCCAAGGTCCCTGGTGTCTGTGTCCAGACGCCGGAACCCTGGCGTCTGGCTCTGGAGTCCGAGAAGGACTCTTGCCTTTCAGGTGAAACCGACTTTGCGGAGGCTTTTACTCCAAGTTTCGACCCCAAGGCTCAAGATATAAATAGAGGGGTAGGGCTAGCACCCAAGACACATCAACAAACGCCAAGCCGTGTGCCGGCAACCCCGTCCCCTCTAGTTTATCCTTCATCATAGTTTTCGTAGTGCTTAGGCGAAGCCCTGCGAAGATTGTTCTTCACCAACATCGTCACCATGCCGTCGTGCTGCCAGAACTCATCTACTACTTTGCCCCTCTTGCTGGATCGAGAAGGCAAGGACGTCATTGAGCTGAACGTGTGCTGAATGCGGAGGTGATGTACGTTCGATACTTAATCGGGACGGATCGTGAAGGTGTACGACTACATCAACCGCGTTGATAAACGCTTCCACTTACGGTCTACGAGGGTATGTAGACAACACTCTCCCCTCTCGTTGCTATGCATCACCATGATCCTGCGTGTGCGTAGGATTTTTTTGAAATTACTACGTTCCCCAATAGTGGCATCCGAGCCAGGTTTATGCGTAGATGTTATATGCACGAGTAGAACACAAGTGAGTTGTGGGCGATACAAGTCATACTGCTTACCAGCATGTCATACTTTGGTTCGTCGATATTGTTGGATGAAGCAGGCCGGACCGACATTACGCGTACGCTTACGCGAGACTGGTTCTACCGACGTGCTTTGCACATAGGTGGCTGGCGGGTGTCAGTTTCTCCAAATTTAGTTGAACCGAGTGTGTCTACGACCAGTCCTTGTGAAGGTTAAAACAACACTAACTTGACAAACTATCGTTGTGGTTTCGATGCGTAGGTAAGAACGGTTCTTGCTCAGCCCGTAGCAGCCACGTAAAACTTGCAACAACAAAGTAGAGGACGTCTAACTTGTTTTTGCAGGGCATGTTGTGATGTGATATGGTCAAGACATGATGCTATATTTTGTTGTAAGAGATGATCATGTTTTGTAACCGAGTTATCGGCAACTAGCAGGAGCCATATGGTTGTCGCTTTATTGTATGCATTGCAATCGCCCTGTAATTGCTTTACTTTATCACTAAGTGGTAGCGATAGTCATTGAAGAAATAGTTGGCGAGACGACAATGATGCTACGATGGAGATCAAGGTGTCGCGCCTGTGGCGATGGTGATCATGACGGTGCTTCGGAGATGGAGATCACAAGCACAAGATGATGATGGCCATATCATATCACTTATATTGATTGCATGTGATGTTTATCCTTTATGCATCTTATTCTGCTTTGTTTGACGGTAGCATTATAAGATGATCTCTCACTAAATTTCAAGGTAAAAGTGTTCTCCCTGAGCATGCACCGTTGTCAAAGTTCATCGTGCCGAGACACCACGTGATGATCGGGGTGTGATAAGCTCTACGTTCATCTACAACGGGTGCAAGCCAGTTTTGCACACGCAAAATACTTAGGTTAAACTTGATGAGCCTAGCATATGCAGATATGGCCTAGGAACACTGGAGACCGAAAGGTCGAGCGTGAATCATATAGTAGATATGATCAACATAGTGATGTTCACCATTTAAAACTACTCCATCTCACGTGATGAACGGACATGGTTTAGTTGATTTGGATCACGTGATCACTTAGAAGATTAGAGGGATGTCTATCTAAGTGGGAGTTCTTAAGAAATATGATTAATTGAACTTTAATTTATCATGAACTTAGTCCTGGTAGTATTAGCATATCTATGTTGTAGAGAAATAGCTCGCATTTACCTTCCCTGTTTTATTTTTGATATGTTCCTAGAGAAAAATAAGTTGAAATATGTTAGTAGCAAAGATGCGGACTAGCTCCGTGATCTGAGGATTATCCTCGTTGCTGCACAAAAGTATTATGTCCTTGATGCACTGCTAGGCGACAGAACTATTGTAGGAGCAGATGCAGACGTTTTGAATGTTTCGACAAAAGCTCGGTATGATAACTACTTGATAGTTTAGTGCACCATGCTTTACAGCTTAGAACCGGGACTTCAAAAATGTTTCGAACGCCGCGGAGCATATAAGATGTTCCAATAGTTGAAATTGGTATTTCATACTCATTCCCGTGTCGAGAGGTATGAGACCTCTGACATTACTTTGCCTACAAGATGGAGGAGAATAGCTCAACCAATAAGCATGTGCTCAGATTGTCTGGGTACTACAATCACTTGAATCAAGTGGGAGTTAATCTTCCAGATAAGATAGTGATTGACAGAGTTCTCTAGTCACTATCACCAAGTTGCTAGAACTTCGTGATGAACTATAATATGCAAGGGATAACGGAAATGATTCCCAAGCTCTTCGTGATGCTGAAATCGACGAAGGTAGAAATCAAGAAAAACATCAAATGTTGATGGTTAACAAGACCACTAGTTTCAAGAAAAGGGCAAAGGGAAGAAGGGGAACTTCAAGAAGAATGGCAAGAAAGTTGCTGCTCAAGTGATGAAGCCCAAGTCTGGACCTAAGCCTGAGACTAAGTGCTTTTACTGCAAAGGGACTAGTCACTGGAAGCGGAACTGCCCCAAGTATTTGGCGGATAAGACGGATGGCAAAGTGAACAATGCTATGTTTGATATACATGTTATTGATGTGTACTTTACTAGTGTTTATAGAAACCCCTCGGTATTTGATACTGGTTCAGTTGCTAAGAGTAGTAACTCGAAACGGGAGTTGCAGCATGAACAGAAACTAGTTAAGGGTGAAGTGACGATGTGTGTTGGAAGTGGTTTCAAGATTGATATGATCATCATCGCACACTCCCTATACTTTCGGGATTAGTGTTAAACCTAAATAAATGTTATTTCGTGTTTGCGTTGAGCATGAATATGATTTTATCATGTTTATTGCAATACGGTTATTCATTTCAGTTAGAGAATAATTGTTGTTCTGTTTACATGAATAAAACCTTCTATGGTCATACACCCAATGAAAATGGTTCGTTGGATCTCGATCTTAGTGATACATATATTCATAATGTTGAAGCCAAAAGATGCAGAGTTGATAATGACAGTGCAACTTATTTGTGGCACTGTCGTTTAGGTCATATTGGTGTAAAGCGCATGAAGAAAATCCATGCTGATGGGCTTTTGGAATCACTTGATTATGAATCAGTTGGTGCTTGCGAACCATGCCTCATGGGCAAAGATGACTAAGACTCCGTTCTCTAGAACAATGGAGCGAGCAACTGACTTATTGGATATAATACATAATGATGTATGAGGTCCGATGAGTGTTGAGGCTCGCGGCAGGTATCATTAGTTTCCGACCTTCACAGATAATTTGAGCAGATATGGGTATATCTACTTGAAGAAACATAAGTCTGAAACATTTGGAACGTTTAAAGAATTTCAGAGTGAAGTGGAAAATCATCATAACAAGAAAATAAAGTTTCTACGATCTGATCGCAGAGGCAAATATTTGAGTTACGAGTTTGGTCTTTAATTAAAACAACGTGGAATAGTTTCACAAACTCATATCACCTGGAACACCACAGCGTAATGGTGTGTCCGAACATCATAACCGTACTTTATTTGATATAGTGCAATCTATGATGTCTCTTACCGATTTACCACTATCGTTTTGGGGTTATGCATTAGAGACAGCTGCATTCACATTAAAAAGGGCACCATCTAAATCCGTTGAGACGACACCGTATGAACTGTGGTTTAGCAAGAAACCTAAGCTGTCATTTCTTAAAGTTTGGGGTTGCAATGCTTATGTGAAAAAGTTTCATCTTGATAAGCTCAAACCCAAGTCAGAGAAGTGCATCTTCATAGGATACCCAAAAGTAACTGTTGGGTACACCTTCTATCACAGATCCAAAGGCAAGATATTTGTTGCTGAGAATGGATCCTTTCTAGAGAAGGAGTTTCTCTCGAATGAAGTGAGTGGGAGGAAAGTAGAACTTGATGAGGTAACTGTACCTGCTCCCTTATTGGAAAGTAGTTCATCATAGAAATCTGTTTTTGTGGCTCCCACACCAATTAGTGAGGAAGCTAATGATGATGATCATGTAACTTCAGATCAAGTTACTACTGAATCTCGTAGGTCTACCGGAGTGAGATCCACACCAGAGTGGTACGGTAATCCTGTTCTGGAGGTCATGTTAATTGACCATGACGAACCTATGAAGTATGAGGAAGCGATGATGAGCCCAGATTCCGCGAAATGGCTTGAGGCCATGAAATCTGAGATGGGATCCATGTATGAGAACAAAGTGTGGACTTTGGTTGACTTGCCCGATGATCGGCAAGCCATAGAAAATAAATGGATCTTCAAGAGGAAGACAGACGCTGATAGTAGTGTTACTATGTACAAAGCTAGACTTGTCGAAAAAAAGGTTTTGACAAAGTTCAAGGTGTTGACTATGATGAGATTTTCTCACTCATAGCGACGCTTAAGTCTGTCCGAATCATGTTAGCAAATTGCCACATTTTATGAAATCTGGCAAATGGATGTCAAAACTACATTCCTTAATGGATTTCTTAAAGAAGAGTTGTATATGATGCAACCAGAAGGTTTTGTCGATCCTAAAGGTGCTAACAAAATGTGCAAGCTCCAGCGATCCATCTATGAACTGGTGCAAGCATCTCAGAGTTGGAATATACGCTTTGATGAGTTGATCAAAGCATATAGTTTTATACAGACTTGTGGTGAAACCATAATTTACAAGAAAGTGAGTGGGAGCACTACAACATTTCTAATAAATATATGTGAATGACATATTGTTGATCGAAAATAATGTAGAATTTTCTGGAAAGCATAAAGGAGTATTTAAAAGGAGTTTTTCAAATAAAGACCTCGGTGAAGCTACTTACATATTGAGCATCAAGATCTATAGAGATAGATCAAGACGCTTGATAAGTTTTTTCAATGAGTACATACCTTGACAAGATTTTGATGTAGTTCAAAATGGAACAGTCGAAGAAAGCGATCTTACTTGTGTTACAAGGTGTGAAATTGAGTATGAATCAAAGCCCGACCACAACAGAAGATAGAAAGAGAATGAAAGTCATTCCCTATACCTCTTTCATAGTTTCTATAAAGTATGCCATGTTGTGTACCAGATCTATTGTATACCCTACACTGAGTTTAGCAAGGGAGTACAATAGTGATCTAGGAGTAGATCACTGGACAGCGGTCAAAATTATCCTTAGTGGAATAAGGATATGTTTCTCGATTATGGAGGTGACAAAAGGTTTGTCGTAAAGGGTTACATCGATGCAAATTTTGACACTGATCCAGATGACTCTAAGTCTCAATCTGGATACATTTTGAAATTGGGAGCAATTAGCTAGAGTAGCTCCATGCAAAGCATTGCTGACATAGAAATTTGCAAAATACATACGGATCTGAATGTGGCAGACCCATAGACTAAACTTCTCTCACAAGCAAAACATGATCACACCTTAGTACTCTTTCGGTGTTAATCACATAGCGATGTGAACTAGATTATTGACTCTAGTAAACCCTTTGGGTGTTGGTCACATGATGATGTGAACTATGGGTGTTAATCACATGGTGATGTGAACTATTGGTGTTAAATCACATGGCGATGTGAACTAGATTATTGACTCTAGTGCAAGTGGGAGATTGAAGGAAATATGCCCTAGAGGCAATAATAAAGTTATTATTTATTTCCTTATTTCATGATAAATGTTTATTATTCATGCTAGAATTGTATTAACCGAAAACATAATACATGTGTGAATACATAGACAAACATAGTGTCACTAGTATGCCTCTACTTGACTAGCTCGTTAATCAAAGATGTTTAAGTTTCCTAACCATAGACACGAGTTGTCATTTGATTAATGGGGTCACATCATTAGGAGAATGATGTGATTGACTTGACCCATTCCGTTAGCTTAGCACTTGATCGTTTAGTATGTTGCTATTGCTTTCTTCATGACTTATACATGTTCCTATGACTATGAGATTATGCAACTCCCGTTTACCAGAGGAACACTTTGTGTGCTACCAAACATCACAACGTAACTGGGTGATTATAAAGGTGCTCTACAGGTGTCTCCGAAGGTACTTGTTGAGTTGGCGTATTTCGAGATTAGGATTTGTCACTCCGATTGTCGAAGAGGTATATCTGGGCCCACTCGGTAATGCACATCACTATAAGCCTTGCAAGCATTGTAACTAATGAGTTAGTTGCGGGAAGATGTATTATGGAACGAGTAAAGAGACTTACCGGTAACGAGATTGAACTAGGTATTGAGATACCGACGATCGAATCTCAGGCAAGTAACATACCCATGACAAGGGGAACAACGTATGTTGTTATGCGGTTCGGCCGATAAAGATCTTCATAGAATATGTAGGAGCCAATATGAACATCCAGGTTCCGCTATTGGTTATTGACCAAAGAAGTGTCTCGATCATGTCTACATAGTTCTCGAACCCGTAGGGTCTGCACGCTTAACATTCGCTGACGATATAGTATTTATGAGTTATGTATGTTGGTAACCGAATGTTGTTCGGAGTTTCGAATAAGATGACGGACATGATGAGGAACTCCGGAATGGTCCGGAGATAAAGTTTGATATATGGGATAATAGTGTTTGGTCTCCGAAAGGGGTTCTGGATGTTTCCCGAAATGTTTTGGTACGAGAACATCTTATTTGGGCCAAAGGGGAAAGCCCACAAGGTTTTTGGAAAGCGCAAAAGGAAGTTTTGCGGAGTCCAGGGGCCAAACGCTAGGGTCCCTGGTGTCTGGGTCCAGACGCCGGGAACCCTGGTGTCTGGCCCTGGAGCCCGAGAAGGACTCTTGCCTTTCGCGTAAAACCGACTTTATGGAGGTTTTACTCCAAGTTTCAACCCCAAGGCTCAACATATAAATAGAGGGGTGATACGTCTCCGTCGTATCTATAATTTTTGATTGTTCCATGCCAATATTATTCAACTTTCATATACTTTTGGCAACTTTTTATACTATTTTTGGGACTAACATATTGATCCAGTGCCCAGTGCCAGTTCCTGTTTGTTGCATGTTTTTTGTTTTGCAGAATATCCATATCAAACGGAGTCCAAACGGAATAAAAACTGACGAAGATTTTTTTTGGAATATATATGATTTTTGGGAATAAGAATCCACGCAAGACGATGCTCGAGGGGCCCACGAGGTAGGGGGGCGCGCCCCAGGGTGTCAGGCGCGCCCCTGACCCTCGTGGCCACCCCGTAAGGCGGTTGGTGCCCTTCTTTCGCCGCAAGAAAGCTAATTTTCGGATAGAGATCGTGTCAAAATTTCAGCCCAATCGGAGTTATGGATCTCCGGGAATATAAGAAACAGTGAAAGGGAAGAATCTGAGAACGCAGAAATAGAGAGAGACAGAGAGACAGATCCAATCTCAGAGGGGCTCTCGCCCCTCCCGTGCCATGGAGGCCATGGACCAGAGGGGAAACCCTTCTCCCATCTAGGGAGGAGGTCAAGGAAGAAGAATAAGGAGGGGGGCTCTCTCCCCCTCGCTTCCGGTGGCACCGGAGTGCCACCGGGGGCCATCATCATCACCGCGATCTACACCAACACCTCCGCCATCTTCACCAACATCTCCATCACCTTCCCCCCTCTATCTACAGCGGTCCACTCTCCCGCAACCTGCTGTACCCTCTACTTGAACATGGTGCTTTATGCTTCATATTATTATCCAATGATGTGTTGCCATCCTATGATGTCTGAGTAGATTTTCATTGTCCTATCGGTGGTTGATGAATTGCTATGATTGATTTAATTTTCTTGTGGTTATGTTGCTGTCCTTTGGTGCCCATCATATAAGCGCGCGTGGATCACACCATAGGGTTAGTTGTATGTTGATAGGACTATGTATTGGAGGGCAAGAGTGACAGAAGCTTCAACCTAGCATAGAAATTGATGCATACGGGATTGAAGGGGGACAAATATATCTTAATTCTATGGTTGGGTTTTACCTTAATGAACATTAGTATTTGCGGATGCTTGCTAATAGTTCCAATCATAAGTGCATAGAATTCCAAGTAAGGGATGACATGCTAGCAGTGGCCTCTCCCACATAATACTTTCTATCGGTCTAGTAAAGTAGTCAATTGCTTAGGGGCAATTTCGCAACTCCTACCACCACTTTTCCACACTCGCTATATTTACTTTATGGTTTATTTATCTAAACATCCCCTAATTTTTATTTACGTACTCTTTATTATCTTGCAAACCTATCCAACAACACTTACAAAGTACTTCTAGTTTCATACTTGTTCTAGGTAAAGCGAACATCAAGCGTGCGTAGAGTTGTATCGGTGGTCGATAGAACTTGAGGGAATATTTGTACTACCTTTAGCTCCTCGTTGGGTTTGACACTCTTACTTATCAAAAACTGTTGCGATCCCCTATACTTGTGGGTTATCAAGACCTTTTTCTGGCGCCGTTACCGGGGAGCAATAGCGTGGGGTGAATATTCTCGTGTGTGCTTGTTTGCTTTATCACTAAGTAATTTTTATTTGCTGTTCTTAGTTGTTCTTTATCTTTAGTTATGGATATGGAACACGAAATACAAAAAAATTAGGTGTACTTTCTGCTCATGGAGATGGGTAACCTCCTAAAACCCTCGATGCTGGTTATGTGACAGATATTATGTACTACTTTAATAATCCTGAGAAAACCCCATTCAATTATGTAGTGGGATTAACATTGGATCAACGTGAATACTTTAGGGATTATCGCTTGACACAAAAAGGGAAACTATTATGGGATCAAATTTATATATTGAAGTGGTATGCTAGACAACTATGCCCGGAATATGATTATATTTGTTGCTCTAGGATGAATTCTCCACACCTCCCCTTTTCATGCAAATTTAATGATAATAAAACCTTAGCTTCTTATGCTAATGGTATATATGATTACTATGATGTGGAACAAATAGAAGAATTTGTTGCTTTTATGGGTGCTTATGAAATTGAATCTATGTTTAAAGAGTTTGAAGATTTTGATGATGCTGTTTATAGACCTGAAAATTTAGCTATCCTGAAATATTGTTATGAGAATTATGAATACAATTATGAAATTAATACGCTTATTAAGAAAGTCTCCACTGTCCAAGAAGAGACTAATATTTTGCAGGAATCTATGGAAGAAGAAATTGATGAAACTGTGAGCTCATTGGATGAAAAAGACGAGGAGGAGAGCGAAGAACAAAAGGAGGAAGAGCGGATTGATCACCCATGCCCACCTTCTAATGAGAGTAACTCTTCAACTCATACATTGTTTAATTACCCTTCGTGCTTACCGAAGGATGATTGCTATGATGACTGTTATGATCCCATTGATTCTCTTGAAATATCCCTTTTTGATGATGCTTGCTATGCTTGTGGCCAAGATGCCAATATGAATTATGCTTATGGAGATGAACTTGCTATAGTTCCTTATGTTAAACATGAAATTGTTGCTATTGCACCCATGCATGACAGTCCTATGATCTTTTTGAATTCTCCCAACTACACTATATCGGAGAAGTTTGCACTTATTAAGGATTATATTGATGGGTTGCCTTTTACCGTTGCACATGATGATTTCGATAAATATAATATTCATGTGCTTGCTGCTCCTACTTGCAATTATTATGAGAGAGGAACTATATCTCCACCTCTCTATGTTTCCAACATGATAAAATTGCAAGAAACTGTTTATACTATGCATTGGCCTTTACTAGGTGTGCATGAATTGTTCTTTTATGACATGCCGATGCATAGGAAGAGAGTTAGACTTTGTCATTGCTTTATATATGTTTCTTTGTGCTCACTACTAAATTACAAATCATTGTTAATTAAAATTGGCTTTGATATACCTTGGGATCCGGGTGGATGCACTACTTGAGCACTATATGCCTAGCTTAATGGATTTAAAGAAAGCGCTGCCTGGGAGACAACCCGGAAGTTTTAGAGAGTCATTTATTTCTGTTGAGTGCTTCATATAGTTTAAAAACAACAAAAATAATGAGGGGAACCCAATACTTTTTCAAAAAGGAAAGCGAAAGTGAGAAAGACAAGCACTGTTGAAGTGGGAGAGCTCCTTGAACTTTGTTCATGCTCACGGCAACTTTGTGAATCTTGATTATAGAAAATTTTCAATAAAAATAATTATCCCCTAGTGCAATTCCATTGTATTATAAAAATAATGTGCCAAGGTTTGCCTTTAGGATGTTTACATTCGCTTGATGGTTTGTACGGTGCAGGACAGAAACTTTGGCTGTAGTGCGCGATTTTAAATTTTTAGCTGGAACGTCAAATGGCTCTGATTATTTCTGCACTGTCTTCCTATACAAATCGTTTATTTTTCCTAATTTTGGCAGAATTTTTCAAGTATCAGAAGTATGGTGAATGTTCAGATTATTACAGATTGTTCTGTTTTAGACAGATTCTGTTTTTGATGCATAGTTTGCTTGTTTTGATGAAACTATCAATTTATATCAGTGGATTAAGCCATGAAAAATTTATATTACAGTGGACACAATGCAAAAACAAAATATGAATTGGTTTGCAACAGTACTTAGAGTAGTGATTTGCTTTATTATACTAACGGATCTTACCGAGTTTTTTGTTGGAGTTTTGTGTGGATGAAGTGTTCGATGATCGAGAAGGTCTCGATGTGAGAAGAAGGAAGAGAGGAAAGAGCTCAAGCTTGGGGATACCCGAGGCACCCCAAGTAAATATTCAAGGAGACTCAAGTGTCTAAGCTTGGGGATGCTGGGGAGGCATCCCCTCTTTCTTCAACAAGTATCGGTATGTTTTCGGATTCGTTTCATTCATGCGATATGTGCAAGTCTTGGAGCGTCTTTTGCATTTAGGTTTTTATTTTTATTTTTATGCACCATGCTGGTATGAGATATTCCTTGGTTGATCTATAGAATGCTCATTGCACTTCACTTATATCTTTTGAGTATGGCTTTATAGAATGCTTCAAGTGCTTCACTTATATCATTTGAAGTTTGGATTGCCTGTTTCTCTTCACTTAGACAACCGCCATTTGTAGAATGCTCTTTTGCTTCACTTATACTTGTTAGAGCATGGGTATATCTTTTGTAGAAAGAATTAAACTCTCTTGCTTCACTTATATCTATTTAGAGAGATGACAGGAACTGGTCATTCACATGGTTAGTCATAAAATCCTACATAAACTTGTAGATCGCTGAATATGATATGTTTGATGCCTTGCAATAGTTTTGTTATATAAAGATGGTGATATTAGAGTCATGCTAGTGAGTAGTTGTGGATTGTAGAAATACTTGTGATGAAGTTTGTGATTCCCGTAGCATGCACGTATGGTGAACCATTATGTGATGAAGTTGGAGCATGATTTATTTATTGATTGTCTTCCTTATGAGTGGCGGTTGGGGACGAGCGATGGTCTTTTCCTACCAATCTATCCCCATAGGAGCATGCGCGTAGTACTTTGTTTCGGTAGCCAATAGACTTTTGCAATAAGTATGTGAGTTCTTTATGACTAATGTTGAGTCCATGGATTATATGCACTCTCACCCTTCCACCTTTGCTAGCCTCTCTAGTACTGCGCAACTTTCGCCGGTACCATAAACCCACCATATACCTTCCTCAAAACAGACACCATACCTACCTATTATGGCATTTCCATAGCCATTCTGAGATATATTTCCATGCAACTTCCATCATCATCATATACATGACTTGAGCATTCATTGTCATATTGCTTTGCATGATCGTAAGATAGCTAGCATGATGTTTTCATGGCTTGTCCGTTTTTTGATGTCATTGCTACGCTAGATCATTGCACATCCCGGTACACCGCCGGAGGCATTCATATAGAGTCATATCTTTGTTCTAGATATCAAGTTGTAATGTCAAGTTGTAAGTAAATAAAAATGTGATGATCATCATTATTAGAGGATTGCCCCGGTGAGGAAAGGATGATGGAGACTATGATTCCCCCACAAGTCGGGATGAGACTCTGGACGAAAAAAAAGAGAAAGGCCAAAAAAAGAGAAGGCCCAAAAAAAGGGAGAAAAAAAGAAAACAAAAAAATGAGAGAAAAAGAGAGAAGGGGCAATGCTACTATCCTTTTTCCACACTTGTGCTTCAAAGTAGCACCATGTTCTTCATATAGTGAGCCTCTTGAGTTATCACTTTCATATACTAGTGGGAATTTTCATTATAGAACTTGGCTTGTATATTCCGATGATGGGCTTCCTTAAATGCCCGAGGTATTCATGAGCAAGCAAGTTGGATGCACACCCACTTAGTTTCAGTTAGAGCTTTCATACACTTATAGCTCTAGTGCATCCGTTGCATGGCAATCCCTACTCACTCACATTGATATCTATTAATGGGCATCTCCATAGCCCGTTGATATGCCGAGTTCATGTGAGACTATCTTCTCCTTTTTGTCTCCTCCACCATCATATTCTATTCCACCTATAGTGCTATGTCCATGGCTCACGCTCATGTATTGCGTGAAAGTTGAAAAGGCTTGAGAACGTCAAAAGTATGAAACAATTGCTTGGCTTGTCATCGGGGTTGTGCATGATGTGAATATTTTTGTGTGGTGAAGATGGAGCATAGCCAGACTATATGATTTTGTAGGGATAACTTTCTTTGGCCTTGTTATTTTGAAATGACATGATTGCTTTATTAGTGGGCTTCAAGTATTATTGTTTTTATGTCAAATGATAGACTATTGCTTTGAATCACTCGTATCTTAATATTCATGCCATGATTAGACATATGATCAAGATTATTCTAGGTAGAATTCCACATCAAAAATTATCTTTTTGATCATTTACCTACTCGAGGACGAGCAGGAATTAAGCTTGGGGATGCTGATACGTCTCCATCATATCTATAATTTTTGATTGTTCCATGCCAATATTATTCAACTTTCATATACTTTTGGCAACTTTTTATACTATTTTTGGGACTAACATATTGATCCAGTGCCCAGTGCCAGTTCCTGGTTGTTGCATGTTTTTTGTTTCGCAGAATATCCATATCAAACGGAGTCCAAACGGAATAAAAACTGATGGAGATTTTTTTTGGAATATATATGATTTTTGGGAAGAAGAATCCACGCGAGACGATGCTCGAGGAGCCCAGGAGGTAGGGGGCGCGCCCCAGGGTGTCAGGCGCGCCCCTGACCCTCGTGGCCACCCCGTAAGGCGGTTGGTGCCCTTCTTTCGCTGCAAGAAAGCTAATTTCCGGATAGAGATCGTGTCAAAATTTCAGCCCAATCGGAGTTACGGATCTCCGGAAATATAAGAAATGGTGAAAGGGAAGAATCTGAGAATGCAGAAACAGAGAGAGACAAAGAGACAGATCCAATCTCGGAGGGGCTCTCGCCCCTCCCGTTCCATGGAGGCCATGGACCAGAGGGGAAACCCTTCTCCCATCTAGGGAGGAGGTCAAGGAAGAAGAAGAAGGAGGGGGGCTCTCTCCCCCTCGCTTCCGGTGGCACCGGAGTGCCACCGGGGGCCATCATCATCACCGCGATCTACACCAACACCTCCGCCATCTTCACCAACATCTCCATCACCTTCCCCCCTCTATCTACAGCGGTCCACTCTCCCGCAACCTGTTGTACCCTCTACTTGAACATGGTGCTTTATGCTTCATATTATTATCCAATGATGTGTTGCCATCCTATGATGTCTGAGTAGATTTTCGTTGTCCTATCGGTGGTTGATGAATTGCTATGATTGATTTAATTTGCTGTGGTTATGTTGCTGTCCTTTGGTGCCCATAATATGAGCACGCGCGTGGATCACACCATAGGGTTAGTTGTATGTTGATAGGACTATGTATTGGAGGGCAAGAGTGACAGAAGCTTCAACCTAGCATAGAAATTGATGCATACGGGATTGAAGGGGGACCAATATATCTTAATGCTATGGTTGGGTTTTACCTTAATGAACATTAGTAGTTGCGGATGCTTGCTAATAGTTCCAATCATAAGTGCATAGAATTCCAAGTAAGGGATGACATGCTAGCAGTGGCCTCTCCCACATAATACTTGCTATCGGTCTAGTAAAGTAGTCAATTGCTTAGGGGCAATTTCGCAACTCCTACCACCACTTTTTCACACTCGCTATATTTACTTTATTGTTTATTTATCTAAACAGCCCCTACTTTTTATTTACGTACTCTTTATTGTCTTGCAAACCTATCCAACAACACTTACAAAGTACTTCTAGTTTCATACTTGTTCTAGGTAAAGCGAACGTCAAGTGTGCGTAGAGTTGTATCGGTGGTCGATAGAACTTGAGGGAATATTTGTTCTACCTTTAGCTCCTTGTTGGGTTCGACACTCTTACTTATTGAAAACTATTGCGATCCCCTATACTTGTGGGTTATCAAGGGGTAGGGATAGCACCCAAGACACATTAAGAAACACCAAGCCGTGTGCCGGCAACCCTGTCCCCTCTAGTTTATCCTATGTCATAGTTTTCGTAGCGCTTAGGCGAAGCCCTGTGAAGATTGTTCTTCACCAACACCATCACCACGCCGTCATGATGCCAGAACTCATCTACTACTTCGCCCCTCTTGCTGGATCGAGAAGGCGAGGATGTCATCGAGCTGAACGTGTGCTAAACACGGAGGTGCCGTACGTTCGGTACTTGATCGGGACGGATTGTGAAGGTGTACGACTACATCAACCGCGTTGATAAACGCTTCCGCTTACAGTATATGAGGGTACGTAGACAACACTCTCCCCTCTCGTTGCTATGCATCACCATGATCCTGCGTGTGTGTAGAATTTTTTTGAAATTACTACTTTCCCCAACAGTGACCTATGGCCTAGGGCCTTTGCGAAGCATGCGGAAAGCTGGCGATGCCTATGGTGATGGAGTGGTCTGCACCATGCAATCATCGTCAAGCACCAGAGTGGTGACTTGAGATGTTGGAGTTCTGGGAGTTTCATCATGAACGGGGGTGTCTTGTTGGGATCGATCAGCTCACGAATCATCTTGAGCAATTGGCATCAAAGGACGACCAATGCTGATGAGTTTGTTGTTCATGAGAACAAGCGATGATACTGGTTGGTGTTCGATCTGAGGAAGGACTTCATCATCTTCAACATTGTCTTCTCGACCAATGTCTTCAGCTGTGATGGGGTCAACAACTGGTACTTCTTCAGTTTTAGGAGCCTCTATGAAAGCAGGCTCGTGGACTACAAGTTGACGCTCTTGGTTGGTGGAGGCAGGACGAGCAACAGATATGGGCTCGATAACAAGAGGTTCAGAGGCTGCAGCACGCTCTTTCTTTGAAGACTTCTTCAATTTCTTCTTCGATGGAGCATCATCAGAAGTATTCTTGTGCTTGCTCTTCTTGGCTTCAGCTTCAGCTGCCCTTGTCTTCTTCAGTTCTGAAGCTGCTGCGGGGACCTTAGGCTTCGAGCCTGTCATGCTGGCAAGGAAGACAATGCGAGGTGCTTCCTTCCTTGAAGCTTCAGCTTGGGCCACAGCAGGCTTCTTCTTCTGTTTGGCAGCCATCTTGGGGTCAATGCCAGGACGCCCAAGTGCCTTGCACTTTTCTGCCTCATTGTGTGCTTGAACACATTTCTCTGTGAAGTATTTCATCTGCTCTTTTGAAACTTTTTCTTCGTCACGCTTCTTGTGAAACTGTTCCTTGATCTCATTCATCATCACTTTGAAGCTTTGAAATTCTGCCACACTGAGCTTTGCCATGTTCTTCTTGAACTATGCCTTTTCAAAATCAATTTTGTTCTTCAATTCGACGATTTTCTGATCCACGGCCAGTTCATTGGCAATAGCTCCATGAAACGTGACGCCTATGCTAATTGGCAGTTGAAGGTCATCAATACCGAGGCTTTGATCATTGAACCATTCATCAATGAAATTGTCCAAAATGTTAACGTCAAAGAGGGGCAGATCGTTGAGGATCTCTACCTCTTGCTTGCTCTTGATCAGCTGTTCAAGGGCATCATCACCAAAGTCTTCGTCGCTTGACAGATCAATGGTTTCATATTTGTTCCGCAGAACGGCAGCTGGAGTAAGTTCATGCCCAAAAATCTTCTTGGGCATCTTGGTTGTCTTTGTCTTCTTGGCCTTCTTTGAGACACGAGACAGATCCTCAGAGTGCACACTGGGTTCAGGAGGTGCAGTGGCCAATGGCTTCACACGCCAAGCTTTCAGTGCAGCAGAGGGCTTTGAAGCCTTTGATTTCTTCTCCTTCTGCGACATAGGTGGTGTTGGCGCATCTTCAGAATCTGCGTCGTCAGCAGAGTAATCCACTGTGTCCTCCTGTACAGCTATATGAGTGATGAGGCCTTCGAGGTTGTAGAAGGGGCCGACTTTATTGGGATTAGCATCATGAGTGCCGTCATCCCTTGGAGCAAATGGACAAGGGTTGAAGTCAAGGCCAAACTGCTTCTTGTTCTTCTTAGCTGACTCTTTGGCAAACTGAAAGTTGTGCTTGAAGAGATTGTCGTCACGACACCATAGCAAACATGATGGGTCGGTGTTTTCAGGCTGTGGCCCGCGAACCATGCATGGATAGAAACCCTGAGCAATAGCTTTGGGCTTGGTCTTGGGTTGCAGGTTCTTGTACAGAATGTCGCCCCACGGATGCTTGATGGCATTCTTTTCAGCATATTCAGCAGTCACAAATCTGTATTTGAACCACTCCTCTGCCCAATATCTTCGAATCCATTGGATTCGGGTCTTGCACTGATTGTAATTCTCTTCAGGGTCTATCTTGTACATCTCAAAGAGATCTGGTGGCAAGTCCTTGGCTGTATCCCCACGATGCTGCCTACTGTCCTTTCCAACAGACTTCTCTGTTGCCATTATATTCAAGCTGAATGGCTTCAAAACTGTGAACACTACTAGGAAAAGGGCTATAGATGATATGGCCACTAATGGCGCAACAGACATGTGGTGCGCCACTACTATATAGCAGTGGCGCACCATGTGTTGGTGCGCCATTAGTGTGATAGACACTAATGGCGCACCATGCCCATGGTGCGCCAATACTAACATATTTTTTTAATTTTTCCAAAAATACTAATGGCGCACCATGGCACAGTGCACCATTACTAGTTTTAACTAGTAATGGCGCACCACTCTCCTCGTGCGCCACTACTATCATTTTTTTTGCAAAACTACTATCATTTTTATTTTTCGAACTCATGAATATTTTTAAATTTAATTCATGGGCACTTTTTGAATTCATGACGACCCACCGCACCCTCCCCGCTCCACCGCCGCCGCCGACCCCCCACTCCACCGTCAGAAATGAATGCAACTAAAAATCCAAAAAAAACAAATTTGATTATATTTTCAAATAACAAATTTGATGATATTTTCAAATAACAAATTGGATGATATTTCTTAAAAAATTAGTACTGTTTTTATAAAAAATTATTACTGTTTCATATTCATATGCATTTTCTAAAAAATTATTAGATGCAACAAAAAATAATAATAATAAGTTACTTATGGCGCACCTCTGGCTGGTGCGCCATTGCTATGCAAAAAAAAGTTACTTATGGCGCACCTCTGGGTGGTGCTCCATTGCTACCTAAAAAAGGTTACTTATGCCGCACCGCTCAGGGGTGCGCCATTGCTAACCTTCCCCCCTCTATCCCTTTCCCCCGAGCGCCGCCTCCTCCCTGAGCCCAATCCCCAATCCCCCAATCCCTCGACCTGCTGCTCCGCCGCCGCCCCAACCCACTACGCCGCCACCAGTTACCCCGCGCCACGCGGAGACATCCAGGAGGACCGCCGTCGACTGCTTCTTCATCTACGGGTTCTCAATCGACTGGAGCGGCACTGTATCATTGCCATCGTCGTCTTCCCCAACCTCGGCCTCCCTCGTCCACCTCGTCACATCGCTCCGCCTCGTTCAACTCGACCTCCTGAGATCATCGTCGAGCACCTCGGTGAGGCCCTTGACCGATTTCCCCCTTCCCTCGTCGGGTTCGTCGCCGTAGCCGCCATCGTCAAGCTCTCGTGTTGCCTCGCTGCTGCGCTGTCGCTGCAGTCGGCCGCGCCCGCGCACACACGCACTTGCGTGTTGCCGCCCACGGTCGCGCTCGCCCTCGCCTTGTTGCTGCTCCTCCCTCTTGATTTACTCATGCTGCTCCTCCTCTCAACGTCTTGCCGCTGCTCTTCTCTGAAACCTCAAAACTGCTGCTCCTCCTCCTCTCCAATTCCCTCCTGCTGCATGATACGTCTCCAATGTATCTATAATTTTTGATTGCTCCATGCTATATTATATACCGTTTTGGGCAATATTGGGCTTTATTTTCCACTTTTATATTACTTTTGGGACTAACTTATTAACCGGAGGCCCGGTCCAGATTTGCTGTTTTATGCCTATTTCAGTGTTTTGAAGAAAATGAATATCAGACGGAGTCGAAACGGAATGAAATCAACTGGAGAAGTTATTTTTGGAAGGAAACACACCTGATAGACATGGACTCCACGTCAGGAGATACGGGAGGAGCTCATGAGGGTAGGGGCGCGCCCCCCTAGGGCGTGCCCCCCTGCCTCGTGGGGCCCCCGTAGCTCCTCCGACGTACCTCCTGCACCCATATATACCTATGTAACCTAAAACTTCCAGAACATTAGATAGATCGGGAGTTCCGCCGCCAGAAGCCTCCGTAGCCACCAAAAGTCAATCGGGACCCTGTTCCGGCACCCTGCCGGAGGGGGGAACCCTCACCGGTGGCCATCTTCATCATCCCGGTGCTCTCCATGATGAGGAGGGAGTAGTTCTCCCTCGGGGCTGAGGGTATGTACCAGTAGCTATGTGTTTGATCTCTCTCTCTCTCTCTCGTATTCTTGATTTGGCACGATCTTGATGTATTACGAGCTTTCCTATTATAGTTGGATCTTATGTTTCTCCTCCCCCTCTTCTCTCTTGTAATGAACTGAGTTCCCCCTTTGAAGTAATCTTATCGGATTGAGTCTTTAAAGATTTGAGAACACTTGATGTATGTCTTGCCGTGGATATCTGTGGTGACAATGAGATACCACGTGCCACTTGATGTATGTTGAGGTGATCAACTTGCGGGTTTCGTGACATCGGGAACCTATGCATAGGGGTTGGCACACATTTTCATCGTGATTCTCCGGTAGAACTTTGGGGCACTCTTTGAGGTCCTTTGTGTTGGTTGAATAGATGAATCTGAGATTGTGTGATGCATATCGTATAATCATACCCACGGATACTTGAGGTGACATTGGAGTATCTAGGTGACATTAGGGTTTTGGTTGATTTGTGTCTTAAGGTGTTATTCTAGTACGAACTCTAGGGCTGTTTGTGACACTTATAGGAATAGCCCAACGGATTGATTGGAAAGAATAACTTCGAGGTGGTTTCGTACCCTACCATAGTCTCTTCGTTCGTTCTCCGGTATTAGTGACTTTGGAGTGACTCTTTGTTGCATGTTGAGGGATAGTTATGTGATCCAATTATGTTAGTACTGTTGAGGGAACTTACACTAGCGAAAGTATGAACCCTAGGTCTTGTTTCAACACATTGCAATACCGTTTACGCTCACTTTTATCACTTGCTACCTTGCTGTTTTTATTATTTCAGATTACAAAAACTATTATCTACTATCCATATACCACTTGTATCACCATGTCTTCGCCGAACTAGTGCACCTATACAAATTACCATTGTATTGGGTGTGTTGGGGACACAAGAGACTCTTTGTTATTTGGTTGCAGGGTTGCTTGAGAGAGACCATCTTCATCCTATGCCTCCTACGGATTGAGAAACCTTAGGTCATCCACTTGAGGGAAATTTTCTACTGTCCTACAAACCTCCGCACTTGGAGGCCCAACAACGTCTACAAGAAGAAGGTTGTGTAGTAGACATCAAGCTCTTTTCTGGCGCCGTTGCCGGGGAGGTGAGTGCTTGAAGGTATATCTTTAGATCTTGCAATCGAGTCTTTTAGTTTCTTGTTTTATCACTAGTTTAGTTTATAAAAGAAAACTATAAAAAATGGAATTGAGTTTCTCTCATACGCTTCACCTTTTTAATATCTTTCGTGAGTATGATGGAAATGATAATTGTGCTCAAGTGCTAGAAGAAGAAATCTATAAAATGTTTGGCACTAAATATTTGAATGATGAGCATGATTGCAATGTTGTTAGTATGAATTCCTTGAATATCCATGATGCTAATGATATGCAAAGCCACAAGCTTGGGGAAGCTATGTTTGATGAAGATGATATTTTTTGTCCCCCAAGCTTTGATGAGCAAATTCACTATGATGAAAGCATGCCTCCTATCTATGATGATTATTGTGATGACACGTATGCTTTAAAGAATAATAATAACCATGAAACTTGTCATCTTGATCTTAATTTTCAATCACATGATAGTTATTTTGTTGAGTTTGCTCCCACTACTATTCATGAGAAGAATTTTGCTTATGTGGAGAGTAGTAAATTTTCTATGCTTGTAGATCATGAAAAGAATGCTTTAGGTGCTGGTTATATTGTTGAATTCATTCATGATGCTACTGAAAATTATTATGAGGGAGGAACATATGCTTGTAGGAATTGCAATAATATAAAGTTTCCTCTCTATGTTCTTAAATTTTTGAAGTTATGCTTGTTTTACCTTCCTATGCAAGTTGATTCTTGTTCCCATAAGTTCTTTGATCACAAAATCCCTATGCATAGGAAGTGGGTTAGAGTTAAATGTGATAGTCATATTCTTCATGATGCTCTCTTTATGTTTCAATTCTTATCTTTTATGTGAGCATCATTGACATCATCATGCCTAGCTAGGGGCGTTAAACGATAACGCTTGTTGGGAGGCAACCCAACTTTATTTTTATTCCTTGCTTTTGTTCCTGTTTAGTAATAAATAATCCATATAGCCTCTGTTTAGATGTGGTTTTATGCTTTTAATTAGTGTTTGTGCCAAGTAGAACCTTTGGGAAGACTTGGGGAAAGTCTTGTTGATCATGCTGTCAAAAACAGAAACTTTAGCGCTCACGAGAATTGCTTCCATTTGTATTTGAAGAGTGATATTTAGTTAATTCTTTTTGAAGATGATTAATAGATAAATTCCTCAGGTCCATCAATTTATTTGAGAATTTTATGAGTTCCATAAGTATATGTTTGATCCAGATTACTACAGACTGTTCTGTTTTTGACAGATTCTGTTTTTCATGTGTTGTTTACTTATTTTAATGAATCTATGGCTAGTAAAATAGTTTATAAACCATAGAGAAGTTGGAATACAGTAGGTTTATCACCAATATAAATAAAGAATGAGTTCATCACAGTACCTTGAAGTGGTGATTTATTTTCTTATAATAACGGAGCTTACGAGTTTTCTACTTTAAGTTTTGTGTTGTGAAGTTTTCAAGTTTTGGGTAAGGATTCGATGGACTATGGAATAAGGAGTGGCAAGAGCCTAAGCTTGGGTATGCACAAGGAACCCCAAGGTAATATTCAAGGACAACCAAGAGCCTAAGCTTGGGGATGCCCCGGAAGGCATCCCCTCTTTCGTCTTCATTCATCGGTAACTTTACTTGGAGCTATATTTTTATTCACCACATGATATGTGTTTTGCTTGGAGCATCAATTTATTTTTTTAGGATTTTCTTGCTGTTATTTATAACAATGTTTTGCATCTTTTATTTCAATAAAAGTGGCATTGATAGCCTTTACTATGCCTATGTTACAAGTATACATGTTGCTGTTTGAAAACAGAAAGTTTACCGCTGTTGCAATAATTCCCTAGAAAAGTCAGAATGTGATAAAATGTTGAAACATTTTGAATATTAATCTCTGATAGATTTACTACAGTGGGAATTTTCTTTCATAATTTTTGGAGCTAGGGAAGTATGGATGTTGCAGCATTCTTTACAGACTATCCTGTTTAGGCAGATTGCTGTTATGTTTGCATTGTTTGCATATGTTTGCTTCTTTAATGATTCTATTTGACGATAGGACTATTAAATATGCAGAGGCATTTAGTATGCAATGTTGAATAATAATTTTAGTGATTTGCTACAGTAGAACATGATAAGGTTTTTGCAATGGTTTATACTAACTTATCTCACGAGTTCTTGTTGAGTTTTGTGTGAATGAAGCTTTTGAGATTTAGGGAGACCATGATATGAGAGGAATTAAGGAGACACAAAAGCTCAAGCTTGGGGATTCCCAAGGCACCCCAAGATAATATTTCAAGAAGTCTCAAGCATCTAAGCTTGGGGATGCCCCGGTTGGCATCCCACCCTTCGTCTTCAACAACTATCGGTTAGTATTGGTTGATCCTAAGTTTTTGCTTCTTCACATGATGTTTGCCATTCTTAGAATGTCATTTTATTTTGCTTTGCTTGCTGTTTTAATAGAGTACAAAGATCTGAAATTATTAAATGTTAGAGAGTCTTCCCATAGTTGCATAATTATTCGACTACTCATCGGTCTTCACTTATATCTTTCAGAGTAGTTTGTCATTTGCTCTAGTGCTGCACTTATATTCTTTTGAGAGTCTTAAATAGCATGGTAATTTGCTTAAAATCCTAATATGCTAGGTATTCAAGAATAATAAAATTCTCTTATGAGTGTGTTGAATACTAAGAGAAGTTTGATACTTGATGATTGTTTTGAGATATGAGGATGGTGATATTAGAGTCATGCTAGTTGAGTAGTTGTGAATTTGAGAAATACTTGTGTTGAAGTTTGTGATTCCCATAGCATGCACGTATGGTGAACTCTATGTGATGAAGTCAGAGCATGATTTATTTATTGATTGTCTTCCTTATGAGTGGCGGTCGGGGACGAGCGATGGTCTTTTCCTACCAATCTATCCCCCTAGGAGCATGTGCGTAGTACTTTGTTTCGATAACTAATAGATTTTTGCAATAAGTATGTGAGTTCTTTATGACTAATGTTGAGTCCATGGATTATACGCACTCTCACCCTTCCACCTTTGCTAGCCTCTCTAGTACCGCGCAACTTTCGCCGGTACCATAAACCCACCATATACCTTCCTCAAAACAGCCACCATACCTACCTATTATGGCATTTCCATAGCCATTCCGATATATATTGCCATGCAACTTTCCACCATCTAGTTCATCATGACACATTCATCATTATCATATTGCTTAGCATGATCATGTAGTTGACATAGTATTTGTGGAAAAGCCACCGTTCATAATTTCTTCATACTTGTCACTCTTGATTCATTGCATATCCCGGTACACCGCCGAAGGCATCCATATACAATCATACTTTGTTTTAGAATCGAGTTGTAACCATTGAGTTGTAAATAAATAATAGTGTGATGATCATCATTCAATAGAGCATTGTCCCAAATAAAAAAAAGAGAAAGGCCAAAAAAAGAAAGGCAAAAAAAAAGAGAAAATAAATTAAAAGGGGCAATGCTACTATCCTTTTTTCCACACTTGTGCTTCAAAGTAGCACCATGATATAGCGAGTCTCATATATTGTGCTTCAAAGTAGCACCATGTTCTTCATATAGAGAGTCTCATATGCTGCCACTTTCATATACTAGTGGGAATTTTACATTATAGAACTTGGCTTGTATATTCCAATGACGGGCTTCCTCAAATTGCCCTAGGTCTTTGTGAGCAAGCAAGTTGGATGCACACCCACTAGTTTCTTTTGTTGAGCTTCCATACATTTATAGCTCTAGTGCATCCGTTGCATGGCAATCCCTACTCACTCACATTGATATCTATTGATGGGCATCTCCATAGCCCGTTGATATGCCTAGTTGATGTGAGACTATCTTCCCCTCCTTTTTTGTCTTCTCCACAACCACCATTCTATTCCACCTATAGTGCTATGTCCATGGCTCATGCTCATGTATTGCGTGAAGATTGAAAAAGTTTGAGAACATCAAAAGTATGAAACAATTGCTTGGCTTGTCATCGGGGTTGTTCATGATTTGAATATTTTGTGTGGTGAAGATTGAGCATAGCCAAACTATATGATTTTGTAGGGATAGCTTTCTTTAGACATGTTATTTTGAGAAGACATAATTGCTTTATTAGTATGCTTGAAGTATTATTATTTTTATGTCAATATGAACTTTTGTCTTGAATCTTTCAGATCTGAATATTCATATCACAAGTAAGAAGAATTACATTGAAATTATGCCAACTAGCATTCCACATCAAAAATTATCTTTTTTATCATTTACCTAATCGAGGACGAGCAGGAATTAAGCTTGGTGTTGCTTGATACGTCTCCAACGTATCTATAATTTTTGATTGCTCCATGCTATATTATCTACTGTTTTGGGCAATATTGGGCTTTATTTTCCACTTTTATATTACTTTTGGGACTAACTTATTAACCGGAGGCCCAGCCCAGATTTGTTGTTTTATGCCTATTTCAGTGTTTTGAAGAAAAGGAATATCAGACGGAGTCGAAACGGAACGAAATCAACTGGAGAAGTTATTTTTGGAAGGAAACACACCTGATAGACTTGGACTCCACGTCAGGAGATATGGGAGGAGCTCACGAGGGTGGGGGGCGCCCCCCTAGGGCGCGCCCCTGCCTCACTACTAGGAAAAGGGCTACTAATGACGCACCTGTTTTGCCTACTAATGGCGCATCACTGGTGCGCCATTAGTATCACGCCACTAGTATTTTTTACTAATGGCGCCCCACTGGTGCGCCATTAGTATAGGCCACGGTGCACCATTAGTATAGGCCACTGGTGCGCCATTAGTATAGGCCACTGGTGCGCCATTAGTATTTTTGAATTTTGAAGGCGGGAAAATAATAGTGGCACACCGTCTAACCCCCACCGTGCGCCATTGCTATTTTTGAATTTTGAATTTGGATCTGGATCATGATTTTTTTGCCCATTTTTTGCTCGTTTTTTTGCTTGTTTTTTGGCATGATATTATTTCAAATTTTGTTCCTGTTTTTGGATCTAGTACGTTCTTTTGCCTTGTTCTTTTGCCGGAGAGGAGTTCGCCGGAGAGGAGGAGGAGGAGGTCACCGGAGAGGCGCTCGCCTACATCGCCGGAGAGGAGGAGGAGGAGGTCGCCGGAGAGGAGTTCACCGGAGCATCGGAGAGGAGGAAGGAGAAACCATGAGGGGATGGGAGGAGAGGAGGGAGGAGGAGCTCACCGGAGAGGAGGGAGGAGGAGCTCACCGG